>NC_090650.1:9062361-9362361 GCF_040937935.1 Hyperolius riggenbachi
ATATTACACTGTTATACAAGCTGTACACTGACTGCTTTACATTGTATCACAGTGTCACATCTGCAGTGCTGTCCCATGAGAAGATATCATACAATATTTACACTGTTATACAAGCTGTACACTGACTGCTTTACATTGTATCACAGTGTCACATCTGCAGTGCTGTCCCATGAGAAGATATCATACAATATTTACACTGTTATACAAGCTGTACACTGACTGCTTTACATTGTATCACAGAGTCACATCTGTAGTGCTGTCCCATGAACAGATATCATACAATATTACACTGTTATACAAGCTGTACACTGACCGCTTTACATTGTATCACAGTGTCACATCTGCAGTGTTGTCCCATGAGAAGATATCATACAATATTTACACTGTTATACAAGCTGTACACTGACTGCTTTACATTGCATCACAGCGTCACATCTGCAGTGCTGTCCCATGAGAAGATATCATACAATATTACACTGTTATACAAGCTGTACACTGACTGCTTTACATTGTATCACAGCGTCACATCTGCAGTGTTGTCCCATGAGAAGATATCATACAATATTTACACTGTTATACAAGCTGTACACTGACTGCTTAACATTGTATCACAGCGTCACATCTGCAGTGTTGTCCCATGAGAAGATATCATACAATATTACACTGTTATACAAGCTGTACACTGACTGCTTTACATTGTATCACAGCGTCACATCTGCAGTGCTGTCCCATGAGAAGATATCACACAATATTACACTGTTATACAAGCTGTACACTGACTGCTTTACATTGTATCACAGCGTCACATCTGCAGTGCTCTCCCATGAGAAGATATCATATAATATTACACTGTTATACAAGCTGTACACTGACTGCTTTACATTGTATCACAGCGTCACATCTGCAGTGCTGTCCCATGAGAAGATATCATACAATATTTACACTGTTATACAAGCTGTACACTGACTGCTTTACATTGTATCACAGCATCACATCTGCAGTGCTGTCCTATGAGAAGATATCATACAATATTACACTGTTATACAAGCTGTACACTGACTGCTTTACATTGTATCACAGCGTCACATCTGCAGTGCTCTCCCATGAGAAGATATCATACAATATTACACTGTTATACAAGCTGTACACTGACTGCTTTACATTGTATCACAGCATCACATCTGCAGTGCTGTCCCATGAGAAGATATCATACAATATTTACACTGTTATACAAGCTGTACACTGACTGCTTTACATTGTATCACAGCGTCACATCTGCAGTGCTGTCCTATGAGAAGATATCATACAATATTACACTGTTATACAAGCTGTACACTGACTGCTTTACATTGTATCACAGCGTCACATCTGCAGTGCTGTCCTATGAGAAGATATCATACAATATTACACTGTTATACAAGCTGCACACTGACTGCTTTACATTGTATCACAGTGTCACATCTGCAATGCTGTCCCATGAGAAGATATCATACAATATTTACACTGTCATACAAGCTGTACACTGACTGCTTTACATTGTATCACAGTGTCACATCTTCAGTGTTGTCCCATGAGAAGATATCATACAATATTACACTGTTATACAAGCTGTACACTGACTGCTTTACATTGTATCACAGCGTCACATCTGCAGTGTTGTCCCATGAGAAGATATCATACAATATTACACTGTTATACAAGCTGTACACTGACTGCTTTACATTGTATCACAGTGTCACATCTTCAGTGCTGTCCCATGAGAAGATATCATACAATATTACACTGTTATACAAGCTGTACACTGACTGCTTTACATTGTATCACAGCGTCACATCTGCAGTGCTGTCCCATGAGAAGATATCATACAATATTACACTGTTATACAAGCTGTACACTGACTGCTTTACATTGTATCACAGTGTCACATCTTCAGTGTTGTCCCATGAGAAGATATCATACAATATTACACTGTTATACAAGCTGTACACTGACTGCTTTACATTGTATCACAGTGTCACATCTTCAGTGTTGTCCCATGAGAAGATATCATACAATATTACACTGTTATACAAGCTGTACACTGACTGCTTTACATTGTATCACAGTGTCACATCTTCAGTGTTGTCCCATGAGAAGATATCATCAAATATTCAGGGATGGTCGTAGTCAGCCAACTTCGCTACGCTGGAACTACGCATAATTCTACGCAATTAGAACTATGCGTAGCAGATCAGGCACTCTGACTTGGCTGACTCAGGTTTTACTGGATTAGCCATATGCTTGTTCCAGGGTTTTGACTCAGACACTACTTATGCCAGAAGATCAACAGGGCTGCCAGGCAACTGGCATTGTTTACAAGGATATAAATATGGCAGCCTCCATATCCTTGTAATTGGAAAAATTGGGAGACCAAAAACCATATCCTCAATGGTGTGCCACAACACCAATAATATTACCATATAAGTACAAGGATATAGAGTAAAAAAGTATTTTTGAAGAGACAAAAAAGTTTCAACATGATCTTAAATTTTAATGTATCAAAAAGTTATTTTGTAAAAACAGAGTTCACAATTCTTCAAGCGAATTCATCTTTGCAAACAACATCCCATTATCAAGTACCAAAAACATATGTTGAAATATGCAATTGTTTAAAAAGGCGACAACGTCGACTTGTTTCGGAGTAACCTTCTTCAGGCCTTCACAAACAATTGTAATCCGTAATATACAGGACAGAAATTGGGACGGGTACCATCTGGACAAAATCAAGCCAGGAAACACCACTTAGACTAACATTGGACACAGCACACAGGCAAGATGTACCAAGATGTACCAGGGTTTCCATTTAAAGGGAACCAGAGATGAAGCACCTTTGTGTATTTTACCATATACTGTATATCAGTAAGAACATTAGAGAAAACACCTACCTTGCTCTCTATTTCATCCTCACTGCTAAAAGTGTCTGCTATCAGCTGTGATAAGAATCCCGGACTGAGCATTCAGTCTGGCTTTGCAGGGAATAATTATAGCTGAGTCATTATAGCAGAGCCACAAGGGGGCAGACTTGGGCTTGAAAAGACACCAGAGAAGACAGACTCAGCTATAATCTTTCCGTAGCAAAGCTAGACTGACTGCTCAGTCGGGGATTCTTACCAGAGGTGATAACAGTCAGATTAAACAGAGAACAATGAAACAAAGAGCAGATTAGGTGTTTGCTGTCATGTTCCCACTGATTTATAAGGTAAAATACAAGAGAGTGCTTCTTCTCTGGTTCTCTTTAAACATTAAAATTTTCAGGATTTTGTCAGCCACACTGTGATAATGCCGGTGAATATGATTGTCGAATGGCGGATTTTATGAATGTAGAATGTTAGGATGATCCACTTGGTCCCATCATGTAATCCCCCCGCGTGTGACCTCTGGCGGGCTCCGAGGACCGTTAGCGCGAGGCGGCGTCTCACAGCCAGGACCTTCACACTCAGCGGCTGCTCTGTTGCCTCTTGTTAAGATTTCACAGCTAAATTCATTACGGTGCTTAACGCTCTTCCTCCGAGCGGCGGATCTGATTAATAAAAAGATTTATGGGCATGATTTATTTCACCGGAGCCCATTTTTGCAGAGATTTACGCAAACGCCATAGAGATAGCTCCAGCGGGCTTCTTACGTATTTTATTGACTTTATATTCTTTGCAAAATCGTCTGCTGGGAATGCGGATATAATGCTATAACCATCTGTCAGAGTCAATGAGAGCGCACCGCGCTACGATGCCGGGAAACTGAGCCGAGGAGGGGGGAGGGGAGGCAGAGGGGGGCCCCAACACCAATGCCTGGAGCTGTACCATCACTCTGGGGATGGGGGCGCTGCAGAGAGTGGAGGCCACTTACTAATGCAGTCATTATAGAACCAACTCACTGACGGAATCAGTAGAAAGATGAGTTAGAAAGTTGGCTCACTGATACTCCTAGAGAACTGCTGCACTAATACAACCAGCACAGAGGCACCTCACTAGCGCAGTCACTACAGTTATCATTGATTAATGCAACCACTATAAAGGTACCTGCCTATTGCAATCCTTGTAGAGCCACTTTACAAATCACAATCATTATCATTACCACCAGTGAGGTTATTATAGACTTAACCTCTTGAGGACCACAGTACTAAACCCCCCTAAAGACCAGGCCATTTTTCCTAAAATGGACCACTGCAGCTTTAAGGCCTCGCTGCAGGGCCGCACAACTCAGCACACAAGTAATCCCCCCCCCTTTTCTCCCCACCAACAGAGCTCTCTGTTGATGGGGTCTGATCGCCCCCAAATATTTATTCCTTTTTTTTGTATTATTTTTTTTACCATTTCTTTGTTTATTTTTTCTTTTACAAACCTCTCCCTCCCCCTAGCCAGCCAATCCTGGCGATCGGCTGTCATAGGCTTCTGCCTAAGAGAGCTGATCGCTCTCTAGTGCCCCAGGGGGACAGCCGTGTCACACGGCTGTCCCCAGTACAGCGCTGCTGCTGATCGCAGCGCTGTACTTAGTTAAAAGACAGCGGTTTCGCCGTCTAACAGTCTCCAGAGTGGCGATCACTGCTCGGAGACTGAAGGCGGGGTGGGGCTCTGCCCCTCAAGCAGGAGATGCGTGCCCAGCCTGCGCGCAATCTCCTGTAGTAGCCGGCCTCAGGACTTGACGCCAATTGGCGTTAGGCGGTCCTGTGGCTGCCGCCGCGGTCACGCCCATTGGCATGACGCGGTCGCCGCCGCGGTCACACCCATTGGCATGACGTGGTCATTAGGTAGTTAAATCACTGAAGCAGTTACTACAGAGGCAACTCACTAATGCAATCACTATTGACCTAACTCACTAATATAATGACTATAGACCTAACTCACTAATGCAATCACTATAGACCTAACTCACTAATGCTATCAATGTAGACCTAACTTTCTAATGCAATCATTATAGACCTAACTCACTAATGCAATCACTATAGACCTAACACTCCTCAAACACTCTACAGATGTCCACCACTCGCATCACCTGATCACTTGCGAGGCTCCAGAACTTCTCCAGAGCAGCCCCTATTTTATGGAACTCCCTTCTGCCCATCAGGCTCATCCCCACCTTCAACTCATTCAAGCAGACCTTAAAGACCTATCTATTTACCTTTGTTTACCTGCCATTTCCATAGCTCCATCCCTCCCTTGGACTTACACCCAACCCACTCTTATGTGTCCCTCTCCCCACCCCTTAGATTGTAAGCCTATGTAGCGGGCCCTCCTCCCCATGTGCTCTTCTCCTCCACCATATGGACTCGGTGACTTGTTTGACTTATTTATCTCTATCTCTCTGCTAAACTCACCTCCACTGGCCCTGGGGGTAGATATTTTACATACGTTCGGGACTCGTCTGATAAACGCTCCCACTCAAGTGAATGGGAGCTTTTAGCGTCGCGCGGTTACCGGTGATTACCGTCAATTGCACAAAAGTGGCGTTCCAATCCCGATTTACTGCGTTGTTTCAGCCGGCCCTAGGAGCCGCATGCGGCGTCCAAGGTCACTTAGCCGCCGCGGTTTCATGTCCCCTTGCGGGGACGGAAAACGCTGATAATGACGGGAAGCCGACGATCGCTGTACCATCGCCCCCGAACGAGATGTCACACAACGACGCGGCTTCCGGCCGCCCGAAGCCGCCTGCTGTCCATGTGAACCAGCCCTTAAACCAGGGGCGTAGCAATAGGCCCTGCAGCGCCTGCGCCCGCGGGGGGGGGCCCGCCCCCCCCCCCCCTGGGGCCCGCTCGGGGCCGTTTTTTGGGGGCTGGAGGGGTGGCAGCATGAGGGGAAAGCCTTGCCCACAGTCGGCGGGGAGAGGGGAAGTTCCCCCCTCTCACTCACCTCGGGGCTCTCCCCTCTGCGCTCCCCTCCAGCTAGTTACCGTCTGTGGGCAGCGGGCAGCAGCGGCAGATACATACCTTCTTCCTTGCGTTCCATCGCCGCCTTCTCGCTCTAGCGGCTGACGTCACTTCCGGAAGCGGAAGTGACGTCAGCCGCAAGAGCGAGAAGGCGGCGATGGAACGCAAGGAAGAAGGTATGTATCCCGCCGCCGCTGCTGCCCGGCCCACTGCCCACAGACGGTAACTAGCTGGAGGGGGGCGCAGAGGGGAGAGCCCCGAGGTGAGGGAGAGGAGGGAACTTCCCCTCTCCCCGCCGACTGTGGGCAAGGCTTTCCCCTCATGCTGCCACCCCTCCAGCCCCCAAAAACCGGCCACGAGCGGGCCCTGGGGGGGGCGCTCTGAAATTCTGCAGGGGGATTTTCAGGTGCCTGCTGCCCACATTACGATTTTCAGGTGTCTGCTGCCCACATTATGATTTTCTGGTGTCTGCTGCCCACATTGCGATTTTCTGGTGTCTGCTGCCCACATTGCGATTTTCAGGTGTCAGCTGCCCATATTATGATTTTCTGGTGTCTGCTGCCCACATTACGATTTTCAGGTGTCTGCTGCCCACATTGCGATTTTCTGGTCACTGCTGCCCACATTGCGATTTTCTGGTGTCTGCTGCCCACATTACGATTTTCAGGTGTCTGCTGCCCACATTGCAATTTTCAGGTGTCTGCTGCCCACATTGCGATTTTCTGGTGCCTGCTGCCCACATTATGATTTTCAGGTGTCTGCTGCCCACATTACGATTTTCAGGTGTCTGCTGCCCACATTGTGATTTTCAGGTGTCTGCTGCCCACATTACGATTTTCAGGTGTCTGCTGCCCACATTGTGATTTTCAGGTGTCTGCTGCCCACATTGCGATTTTCAGGTGTCTGCTGCCCACATTGCGATTTTCAGGTGTCTGCTGCCCACATTGCGATTTTCTGGTGTCTGCTGCCCACATTACGATTTTCTGGTGTCTGCTGCCCACATTGCGATTTTCAGGTGTCTGCTGCCCACATTACGATTTTCTGGTCACTGCTGCCCACATTGCGATTTTCAGGTGTCTGCTGCCCACATTACGATTTTCAGGTGTCTGCTGCCCACATTACGATTTTCAGGTGTCTGCTGCCCACATTACGATTTTCAGGTGTCTGCTGCCCACATTGTGATTTTCAGGTGTCTGCTGCCCACATTACGATTTTCAGGTGTCTGCTGCCCACATTGCGATTTTCAGGTGTCTGCTGCCCACATTACGATTTTCTGGTCACTGCTGCCCACATTGCGATTTTCTGGTGACTGCTGCCCACATTAGGATTTTCTGGTGTCTGCTGCCCACATTACGATTTTCTGGTCACTGCTGCCCACATTGCGATTTTCTGGTGTCTGCTGCCCACATTATGATTTTCAGGTGTCTGCTGCCCACATTACGATTTTCAGGTGTCAGCTGCCCATATTATGATTTTCTGGTGTCTGCTGCCCACATTACGATTTTCAGGTGTCTGCTGCCCACATTGCGATTTTCTGGTCACTGCTGCCCACATTGCGATTTTCTGGTGTCTGCTGCCCACATTACGATTTTCAGGTGTCTGCTGCCCACATTGCAATTTTCAGGTGTCTGCTGCCCACTAGTGTTGGGCGAACATCTAGATGTTCGGGTTCGGGCCGAACAGGCCGAACATGGCCGCGATGTTCGGGTGTTCGACCCGAACTCCGAACATAATGGAAGTCAATGGGGACCCGAACTTTTGTGGTTTGTAAAGCCTCCTTACATGCTACATACCCCAAATTTACAGGGTATGTGCACCTTGGGAGTGGGTACAAGAGGAAAAAAAAATTTAGCAAAAAGAGCTTATAGTTTTTGAGAAAATCGATTTTAAAGTTTCAAAGGGAAAACTGTCTTTTAAATGCGGGAAATGTCTGTTTTCTTTGCACAGGTAACATGCTTTTTGTCGGCATGCAGTCATAAATGTAATACATATAAGAGGTTCCAGGAAAAGGGACCGGTAATGCTAACCCAGCAGCAGCACACGTGATGGAACAGGAGGAGGGTGGCGCAGGAGGAGAAGGCCACGCTTTGAGACACAACAACCCAGGCCTTGCATGAGGACAAGAAGCGTGCGGATAGCATGCTTTGTACCACCATGCAGTCATAAATGTAATAAAGATAAGTGGTTCAATAAACAGGGACCACGCGGCAACGCTAACCCAGCAGCAGCACACGTGATGGAACAGGAGGAGGCGCAGGAGGAGAAGGCCACGCTTTGTGAGACACAACAACCCAGGCCTTGCATGAGGACAAAAAGCGTGCGGATAGCATGCTTTGTACCGCCATGTAGTCATAAATGTAATAAAGATAAGAGGTTCCATAAACAGGGACCGGCAACGGTAACCCAGCAGCAGCAGCAGCAGCAGCACACGTGATGGAACAGGAGGAGGCGCAGGAGGAGAAGGCCACGCTTTGTGAGACACAACAACCCAGGCCTTGCATGAGGACAAAAAGCGTGCGGATAGCATGCTTTGTACCGCCATGTAGTCATAAATGTAATAAAGATAAGAGGTTCAATAAACAGGGACCACGCGGCAACGGTAACCCAGCAGCAGCAGCAGCAGCAGCAGCACACGTGATGGAACAGGAGGAGGCGCAGGAGGAGAAGGCCACGCTTTGTGAGACACAACAACCCAGGCCTTGCATGAGGACAAAAAGCGTGCGGATAGCATGCTTTGTACCGCCATGTAGTCATAAATGTAATAAAGATAAGAGGTTCCATAAACAGGGACCACGCGGCAACGGTAACCCAGCAGCAGCAGCAGCAGCAGCAGCACACGTGATGGAACAGGAGGAGGCGCAGGAGGAGAAGGCCACGCTTTGTGAGACACAACAACCCAGGCCTTGCATGAGGACAAAAAGCGTGCGGATAGCATGCTTTGTACCGCCATGTAGTCATAAATGTAATAAAGATAAGAGGTTCCATAAACAGGGACCGGCAACGGTAACCCAGCAGCAGCAGCAGCAGCAGCAGCAGCAGCACACGTGATGGAACAGGAGGAGGCGCAGGAGGAGAAGGCCACGCTTTGTGAGACACAACAACCCAGGCCTTGCATGAGGACAAAAAGCGTGCGGATATAGCAGCAATGCTTTTTGCCGCCATGCAGTCATAAATGTAATACAGATGAGAGGTTCAATAAACAGGGACCGGAAACGCTAAACCATCCCAGATGTTCATCGGTCATGTTACTTGGTTGGGGTCCAGGAGTGTTGCGTAGTCGTTTCCAATCCAGGATTGATTCATTTTAATTTGAGTCAGACGGTCTGCATTTTCTGTGGAGAGGCGGATACGCCGATCTGTGATGATGCCTCCGGCAGCACTGAAACAGCGTTCCGACATAACGCTGGCTGCCGGGCAAGCCAGCACCTCTATTGCGTACATTGCCAGTTCGTGCCAGGTGTCTAGCTTCATGCCCGGTTTCAGGTCCAGCGGTGCCAGCCACAAATCCGTCTGTTCCTTTATTCCCCTCCAAATTTCCTCCCCTGTGTGCTGCTTATCCCCAAGGCAGATCAGCTTCAGCAACGCTTGCTGACGCATGCCAACAGCTGTGCTGCACTGCTTCCACGATCCTACTGCTGCTGGTGCTGGGTTAGCATTTCCGGATGAGGTACAGCTTTGAGATGCGTTGGAGGAGAAGGAGTCAGAGAGGTAGGTGCTGCTGTTGTTATCCAGCTGTTTGCGGCGCGGGCAACACCCGCGCCGTAGCAGGTGAGGAATCGCTGCCAGGCTCCACAAGGTTCACCCAGTGCGCGGTAAGGGAGATGTATCGACCCTGGCCGAACGCACTCGTCCAGGTGTCAGTGGTGAGGTGAACCTTGCAGGCAACGGCATTCTTCAAGCTTCGGGTTATTTAGCTGACCACGTGCTCATGCAACTCAGGCACTGCAGAGCGCGCAAAGTGGTAGCGGCTGGGAACAACGTAACGTGGGATGGCCACTGACATCATGCCCTTGAAGCTGTTTGTCTCCACCACTCGATATGGCAGCATTTCGCAGGCCAGAAGCTTGGCTATGCTGGCTGGCTGTTACTGCCACGGCCCGGGGGTCATTTGCTGGCAATTTCCTCTTGTGCTCAAACATCTCAGAGACAGACAACTCAACCGTAGCGCTGCACACCGAAGGGCTGTTGGTTGTTGTGTTTGATGAACACTGGGAGACCTCAAGAGCACTAGTCCGGAAAGTGACAGTGTCAGCATCGTCTGATGTTTGTGAATGTTGTGAACCACGCAATGGCTGGGCTACTGCTGCTGCTGAGGCGGGTCTGGTGGTGAGTCTGGTGAACCCAAGGGAGGCAGTGTTGCTGGTGGTACCCTGTCCTGCCGCGTTTGCCCACAGAGTGGGATGTTTGGATAGAATGTGGCGGCTCATGCTGGTGGTGGAGAGGTTGTTAATACTTTTCCCCCTGCTCAGGCGGGTCTTGCACACCTTGCAAATCGCCATGGTAACATCCTCAGTGCAGTCTTCAAAGAAAGCCCAGACTTTAACTGGCTGAGGACTCGGACCTCGTGCGTGATGTGCTGGTGCTGCTTAACCCACTGCTGGACGCTTGAGAGGTCATCCAAGTAATTATCTGGTCCTGTTCTTTTGGATCTGTGAGGGTTGTTGTCCTGGACAACATGGGCAGTATTGAGTGGGTTTTCTTGGGTGCTCCCCTGTGGCCTGTACGTGAACCGTCAGGGGAAACACCTCTTCCCTTGCCCCTCCCTCTTTCACCGGATTTCTTCCTCATTTCACTTATCCTTAAAGTACACGCTGACTGGCAGCAGTACAGTGGCAGTACAGAAATGCTATACAGTGGTGGGTGAGCGGTGTACCACTATTGTCAGCAGTGACACAGAGCACAATGCTATACAGTGGCGGGTGAGCGGTGTACTACTGTTCCCAGCAGACACAGAGTGGAAGTAAACACAATGCTATATAGTGTGGCTGAGCCGTGTACACAGAGTGGCATTAAACACAATGCTATATAGTCTGCTATATAGTCACCCCGAACAGGGTGATGTTCTGCAGAACCCGAACAGTGGCAAACACTGTTCGCCCAACACTACTGGGAGGGAACGCAGATTTTAGTACCTAAACACACGATACAACATGTTTTCCGGGGTCGGACTCTGAGGCACATACAGATGGTCCCGATCATCATCCTCATCATACAACTCTTCTCCTGAGTCTGACCCACCCACCACCTCTGCCACCCCAACATCCCCAGACACAGACCCCTCATCGTCCTCAACATTAACTTGGGATGCTGGCCTGAGCCAGACCTCCTCCTCCACATCAGGCCCCATCATCTCCTCAATGGCAGCCCTCATTAATCGCTCTGGCGACGGACTGATGGACACAACGTTCTCCTCCGGGGAGGGCTGCTGCTGACCACTGGCTGCTGGGGTGGATGTTATAGCTTGCGTGGGGCGTTGGCTGTTGCTGTTGTTGGGAGTGCTGCTCACAGCGGAGGTCTCTGGGGAACTCATGTTGAGCTCATATAGTGGTTGACGGTGAGTGGAGTATTACTGATCCCAGCAATATACACACTGACTGGCAGAGTACGCAATGCTATATAGTGTGGCTGAGCGGTGTACACAGAGTGGCAGTAAACACAATGCTATATAGTCTGGCTGAGCGAGCGGTGTACTACTGTTCCCAGCAGAATCAGAGTGGCAGTAAACAATGGTATATAGTCTGGCTGAGCGGTGTACACAGAGTGTCAGTAAACAATGGTATATAGTCTGGCTGAGCGAGCGGTGTACTACTGTTCCCAGCAGAATCAGAGTGGCAGTAAACAATGGTATATAGTCTGGCTGAGCGGTGTACACAGAGTGTCAGTAAACAATGGTATATAGTCTGGCTGAGCGGTGTACACACAATGCTATATAGTCTGCTATATAGTGTCAGTAAACAATGGTATATAGTCTGGCTGAGCGAGCGGTGTACTACTGTTCCCAGCAGAATCAGAGTGGCAGTAAACAATGGTATATAGTCTGGCTGAGCGGTGTACACAGAGTGTCAGTAAACAATGGTATATAGTCTGGCTGAGCGAGCGGTGTACTACTGTTCCCAGCAGAATCAGAGTGGCAGTAAACAATGGTATATAGTCTGGCTGAGCGGTGTACACAGAGTGTCAGTAAACAATGGTATATAGTCTGGCTGAGCGGTGTACACACAATGCTATATAGTCTGCTATATAGTGTCAGTAAACAATGGTATATAGTCTGGCTGAGCGAGCGGTGTACTACTGTTCCCAGCAGAATCAGAGTGGCAGTAAACAATGGTATATAGTCTGGCTGAGCGGTGTACACAGAGTTTCAGTAAACAATGGTATATAGTCTGGCTGAGCGGTGTACACAGAGTGTCAGTAAACAATGGTATATAGTCTGGCTGAGCGGTGTACACAGAGTGGCAGTAAACACAATGCTATATAGTCTGGCTGAGCGAGCGGTGTACTACTGTTCCCAGCAGAATCAGAGTGGCAGTAAACAATGGTATATAGTCTGGCTGAGCGGTGTACACAGAGTGTCAGTAAACAATGGTATATAGTCTGGCTGAGCGGTGTACACAGAGTGTCAGTAAACAATGGTATATAGTCTGGCTGAGCGGTGTACACAGAGTGGCAGTAAACACAATGCTATATACTCTGGCTGAGCGAGCGGTGTACTACTGTTCCCAGCAGACACAGAACAGTGAACAGAATGCTATATAGTGTGGCTGAGCGAGCGGTGTACCACTATTCCCAGCAGACACAGAACAGTGAACAGAATGCTATATAGTGTGGCTGAGCGGGCGGTGTACCACTATTCCCAGCAGACACAGAACAGTGAACAGAATGCTATATAGTGTGGATGAGCGAGCGGTGTACCACTATTCCCAGCAGACACAGAACAGTAAACAGAATGCTATATAGTGTGGCTGAGCGAGCGGTGTACCACTATTCCCAGCAGACACAGAACAGTGAACAGAATGCTATATAGTGTGGCTGAGCGAGCGGTGTACCACTATTCCCAGCAGACACAGAACAGTGCACAGAATGCTATATAGTGTGGCTGAGCGAGCGGTGTACCACTATTCCCAGCAGACACAGAACAGTAAACAGAATGCTATATAGTGTGGCTGAGCGAGCGGTGTACCACTATTCCCAGCAGACACAGAACAGTAAACAGAATGCTATATAGTGTGGCTGAGCGAGCGGTGTACCACTATTCCAAGCAGACACAGAACAGTGAACAGAATGCTATATAGTGTGGCTGAGCGAGCGGTGTACCACTATTCCCAGCAGACACAGAGTGGCAGTAAACAGAATGCTATATAGTGTGGCTGAGCGAGGTACACAGAGTGGCAGTAAACAGAATGCTATATAGTGTGGCTGAGCAAGCGGTGTACTACTATTCCCAGCAGACACAGAGTGGCAGTAAACAGAATGCTATATAGTGTGGCTGAGCGAGGTACACAGAGTGGCAGTAAACAGAATGCTATATAGTGTGGCTGAGCAAGCGGTGTACTACTGTTCCCAGCAGTGACACAATGACAGGGGGGACCCTGGCTAGCGTGGCTGGAGCGCGAACTACCCTGCCTGCCTACCCAAAGCTAAACCCACAGACAAATGGCGGAGATATGACGTGGTTCGGGTATTTATTTACCCGAACCACGTGACCGTTCGGCCAATCAGAGCGCGTTCGGGTCCGAACCACGTGACCCGTTCGGCCAATCACAGCGCTAGCCGAACGTTCGGGGAACGTTCGGCCATGCGCTCTTAGTTCGGCCATATGGCCGAACGGTTTGGCCGAGCACCGTCAGGTGTTCGGCCGAACTCGAACATCACCCGAACAGGGTGATGTTCTGCAGAACCCGAACAGTGGCGAACACTGTTCGCCCAACACTACTGCCCACATTGCGATTTTCTGGTGCCTGCTGCCCACATTATGATTTTCAGGTGTCTGCTGCCCACATTACGATTTTCAGGTGTCTGCTGCCCACATTGTGATTTTCAGGTGTCTGCTGCCCACATTACGATTTTCAGGTGTCTGCTGCCCACATTGTGATTTTCAGGTGTCTGCTGCCCACATTGCGATTTTCAGGTGTCTGCTGCCCACATTGCGATTTTCAGGTGTCTGCTGCCCACATTGCGATTTTCTGGTGTCTGCTGCCCACATTACGATTTTCTGGTGTCTGCTGCCCACATTGCGATTTTCAGGTGTCTGCTGCCCACATTACGATTTTCTGGTCACTGCTGCCCACATTGCGATTTTCAGGTGTCTGCTGCCCACATTACGATTTTCAGGTGTCTGCTGCCCACATTACGATTTTCAGGTGTCTGCTGCCCACATTACGATTTTCAGGTGTCTGCTGCCCACATTGTGATTTTCAGGTGTCTGCTGCCCACATTACGATTTTCAGGTGTCTGCTGCCCACATTGCGATTTTCAGGTGTCTGCTGCCCACATTACGATTTTCTGGTCACTGCTGCCCACATTGCGATTTTCTGGTGACTGCTGCCCACATTAGGATTTTCTGGTGTCTGCTGCCCACATTACGATTTTCTGGTCACTGCTGCCCACATTGCGATTTTCTGGTGTCTGCTGCCCACATTATGATTTTCAGGTGTCTGCTGCCCACATTACGATTTTCAGGTGTCTGCTGCCCACATTGCGATTTTCAGGTGTCTGCTGCCCACATTACGATTTTCAGGTGACTGCTGCCCACATTACGATTTTCAGGTGTCTGCTGCCCACATTACGATTTTCAGGTGTCTGCTGCCCACATTACGATTTTCAGGTGTCTGCTGCCCACATTACGATTTTCAGGTGTCTGCTGCCCACATTAGGATTTTCTGGTGACTGCTGCCCACATTGCGATTTTCTGGTGACTGTTGCCCATATTGCGATTTTCTGGTGACTGCTGCCCACATTGCGATTTTCTGGTGACTGCTGCCCACATAAGGATTTTCTGGTGACTGCTGCCCACATTATTAATAATTAGTATTATTATTATTAATTAGTATTTATATAGCGCCGACATATTACGCAGCGCTGTACAGTATATATATATATATATATATATATATATATATATATATATATATATATATATATATATATATATATATATATCTTGTCACTAACTGTCCCTCAAAGGAGCTCACAATCTAATCCCTACCATTGCCATATATCTATATTATGCAGTGTAAGTACTGTAGTCTAGGGCCAATTTTTTTTTTTAGGGGGAGCCAATTAACTTATCCGTATGTTTTTGGAATGTGGGAGGAAACCGGAGTGCCCGGAGGAAACCCACGCAGACACGGAGAGAACATACAAACTCTTTGCAGATAGTGCCCTGGCTGGGATTCGAACCAGGGACCCAGCGCTGCATTAGGATTTTCTGGTGTGTGCTGCCCACATTATGATATTCTGGTGACTGACTGCTGCCCACATTAGGATTTTCTGGTGACTGCTGCCCACATTACGATATTCTGGTGACTGCTGCCCACATTAGGATTTTCTGGTGATTGATGCCCACATTGCGATTTTCTGGTGACTGCTGCCCACATGGCGATTTTCTGGTGACTGCTGCCCACATGGCGATTTTCTGGTGACTGCTGCCCACATTACGATATTCTGGTGACTGCTGCCCACATTAGGATTTTCTGGTGACTGATGCCCACATTGCGATTTTCTGGTGACTGCTGCCCACATGGCGATTTTCTGGTGACTGCTGCCCACATGGCGATTTTCTGGTGACTGCTGCCCACATGGCGATTTTCTGGTGACTGCTGCCCACATTGCGATTTTCTGGTGAACTCTGCCCACATTACGATTTTATGTCCCACATTACGATATTCTGGTGAACGCTGCCCACATTACAATTGTCTGGTGAATGCTGTCCACGTTACAATTTTCTGGTGACTGCTGCTCACGTTACGATTTTCTGGTGACTGGTGCCCACATTACGATTTTCTGGTGACTGCTGCCCACATGGCGATTTTCTGGTGACTGCTGCCCACATTACGATATTCTGGTGACTGCTGCCCACATTAGGATTTTCTGGTGACTGATGCCCACATTGCGATTTTCTGGTGACTGCTGCCCACATGGCGATTTTCTGGTGACTGCTGCCCACATGGCGATTTTCTGGTGACTGCTGCCCACATGGCGATTTTCTGGTGACTGCTGCCCACATTGCGATTTTCTGGTGAACTCTGCCCACATTACGATTTTATGTCCCACATTACGATATTCTGGTGAACGCTGCCCACATTACAATTGTCTGGTGAATGCTGTCCACGTTACAATTTTCTGGTGACTGCTGCTCACGTTACGATTTTCTGGTGACTGGTGCCCACATTATGATTTTCTGGTGAACTCTGCCCACATTATGATTTTCTGGTGAACGCTGCCCACATTACGATTGTCTGGTGAATGCTGTCCACGTTACAATTTTCTGGTGACTGGTGCCCACATTACGATTTTCTGGTGAACTCTGCCCACATTATGATTTTCTAAAGGCCCACATTACGATTTTCTGGTGAACTCTGCCCACATTACGATTTTCTGGCCCACATTACGATTGTCTGGTAAAATGCTGCCCACTTTACAATTAATTTACAGTGACACGCTGCCCCATTACGATTATTTGGCACCTATGGGGGGGGGGGGGGCATCCAAATATTCGCAGGGGGGCCCAGTGATTTCTAGTTACGCCCCTGCCTTAAACCCCACTTTGTGACACTTAAACCTAAAACCCCCCTTGCTGACACCTAACCCTAAACCCCCCCTTCCTGACACCTAACCCTAAACCCCCCTCCCGGTGATGCCTAACCCTAAAACCCCCTTTCCTGACACCTAACCCTAACCCCCCCCTTCCTGACACCTTACCCTAAACCCCCCTCCCGGTGATGCCTAACCCTAAAACCCCCCTTCCTGACACCTAACCCTAACCCCCCCCTTCCTGACACCTAACCCTAAACCCCCCTCCTGGTGATGCCTAACCCTAAAACCTCCCTTTCTGACACCTAACATTAAAAGCCCCTTCCTCTGCCACAAATAACGTAAATGCAAAAAACAATACATTCCTAAAAACACCTTTCAAATCAACAATTTACAAAATGAAAATTTATAAAAGGAATTTGAAAATTATAAAAAATGTCAAAATGATATGTTACAAAATGATCATTCTAAAAACAAATTTCAAAGTGATAATTTTTAAAAACGATAATTCTCAAAATGAAAAATGTTTTGGTTGGACGAGCCCAGAGCCTGCTATTTACAAATTCCTAGTTTTGCCGCCCAAAAGCCGATATTTTGCATTAGCGCCTATGCGGCGTGGGAATGGTCAGAAATGTCCATTTCTGTTTCCGTGGAAATTGATGTTTCCGATTCTCTGTTTTTCTGATTTTCCATTTTTCCGATTTCTGACTTTTGAGGAGTATATTATGAGTCCTTTTTTTTGCATCAGAGAATGCAAAATAATGAAAAAAAAAATCGGAAAAACAGAAATTAAAAAAAAAAAAGTGAAAATCAGACTTGTGATTAGTCTAAAATTAAAATTTTGTAGAAAAATTATGCATTCTCTGGTCCAATGCTTCTGATTTCTGTGCTTGGTCTAAAATTACCGAGTTGCTGTGAGTTGGATTTTCACGGAATTCCAATTTCTGTTTTCCGTTAAGAAATACGGATTTCCAATCAAAAATATGGAAATTTCTATTCCTCGGAATCCAAATGAGTCCAATAGCCGCACCCAAATTTCCTGCTTCCAGGCCAGACTATCAAATTTTTGATTTAAAGCCCGAAGCAATTGTTTCTTTTCACTTATTCTCATAGTTGGTGAAGTTGAAGTTGGATATGTGTTGGACGTTGGTTTGATTTTTAAAATGTTACGATCAATGTCACAATCAATCAGAAAAATTGATTGTAATTCTTGTAAAAAAAAATGTATTGTGTGTGTGTGGCCACCTTAACCCTGCAATCTCACCTCCTCTCTGAGAATAAAATAACGAGAGGCCTTCCTACCAACGCATTTTTTTTATTTTTTATTTCATGGTCACATTCTTTTATCTTTCAGACACTTCAATTACCGACAAAAACCTCACATAAATGCTGTGCGCAGCGCTCTGCCATTTGTAACGCGCAGCCAGCGATGGGCGCAGCACAGGCACCGTGACCAATCGTTAATGAGAGGCGGTAGGCCGGCCGATTGACATTGATGGAGATCTCGGGATTCTCAGCCACTGCAACGCGGTTCCCTCTTCAGTCAATGTCTGGCGCGGCGGCATTTCAGACGCCACGTCCGCAAGTGCATAGAGGAAAGGAAAGGTCAGCTTACTGTTGCTTGCCACAAATTAATTAATCAAAAAAATTCTGCTGCGTTCCCCCCCGCCCCCGTTCGCCGCCGGTCTCCTGCGCCTTGCTCGTACGGAAACGATACAATGAACTCCCTTATTCACGCACTGTGGACTCCAGCGAGCGCAGATCCACGGCTTGAAATGACTTTTCTTATTCTGAAGGCAGAAGAGAGAGAGAAATGAAACGACGGTGCATGTCCGGCCGGCAATTTTCCTTTCCAGAGGCTGCGATAACTGCGGAATAACGTTATTGAGCTACTTCGGGGTGTTGTGCTTTGTGATATTGTTTTCCATGCTCATCTCAGGGATGTTTTTGTTAGGTTATTATGTGTATTAATGTACGCTGTTTTAAATGATTAAAACACATTTAACCATAACGAAGTGTGGATAGGGTAGCAGGAAAAAGGGCGCCGTCTGAGGGTGGACAAAAAAGGAACCACCATAGACTTTAATGCAATTATCGTTAATACGGCGAAAAAAGCAGAAAAAAGGGCGCCACAAAAAAAAATTGTTATAAGATTATAACATTCTAGTTTTTGAGGTAGTTATCGTTTTAGAAGTTTATAACGGTATCGTTTTTGTCATATTATTTCATTAATAACTACAGATTTTACATTTTCAAAGGTATTATCATTAATATTTCTAAAAGGTTGTTTCTGCAGAGGGAGTGGTTACTGATAGGCAACACCAAGGGGAGTGGTTAGGCACCACCTAGGCGGCGGTTAGTTTTTGGCAACACCAGGGGGGGTGGGTAGGGTTAGGCACCACCGGGGGGTTGGTGATTAGGCACCACCGGGGAGGGGGGTGTGGTTAGTGTTAGGTGCCACTAGGGGAGTGGTTAGTTTTAGGCACCACCAGGGGAGGGTTCTGTGTGAGGGTTGGGTTAAGCAGTAGTGATGAAAAACGTTACGACATTTAACGTTAATATTTATTCGTTATTATTTCTTGTTTATTTTTGCATCAGTAATTATCGTTAGTAAAGCTTGACAACAATGATTCTCGTTAGCAAATTTCATTAATACCTGGCACCAAATTCGTTAATAACCCGGGCCCTTTTTTTACGGCGCCCTTTTTTCATACACGCGTGGATACATAGTTTTAAAATACACTAAGTACCACTCAACACGCAAAGGATACCGCAGCAATCTGGGCCCTGGAAATTATTAGACTATCGGTAAAAATACCAATATTCAACTATTGGGCAGTGGTAATCCCATTACCCATATTTTACTATGGCTAAACTTAACCCTATTCTCACATGAGTCATCCTTCTACTGGTGCTTAAAGAGAACCTGAACTGAACATAAAAAGTCAAAGTAATCATACACAGGTCATACTTACCTCCTGTGTAATCTACTCCTCAGTGTCTTTCTCCTCTCCTGTATCCCATTTGTCCGCTGTGATCAACAGAATTCTCCGTCCTCCAAAAATAGCCATTACCCCATAACAGCTTCCTGATCAGCATACTGTTAAACTGTAATATCACCCACTTGAGCCATAGGGAAACATGAATATTACCTTGCACATTCAGTTGTAACTGACAGCTGTTGATATATACTGTAACTGACAGCAACTAGTATATTTCAGTTCTGACAAAATATTGTCAGAACTGGAAGGGATCACTGTAAGAAGAAAATGGTGAGCTTCTGAGAGGAACTGACGGTTAAGTAAGCATGTAATATTCATTTACAGCTACGTCATGTGCTCATTTTAAATAATTTTACTCACTTTAGGTTCCCTTTAACCAAACCATCCACCGATGCCTAACGGTAACCAACCCCAACCTCCGCTGATGCTTAACCCTAACCGACCTCCCCCCTAATGCCTAACTGTAACCAACCCCCACTGATGCCTAACCATATCCAACACCTCCACCGATGCCTTACCCTAGCTGACTCCCCACCAATGCCTAACCCTTACCTACCCCCCACTTATGCCTAGCTCTAACCAAACCCCCATCGATGCCTAACCCTAACGTTTCCCCGCCGGTCCCAAACCCTTTAATAACAGCACCACCTCTACCGCTGAACATGCTATTGGCCGCTGTGGAAGTTTAGGAGTGATCATAGCTTTCAGCAAACACAGCCCAGATGTCTGGTCAGTGATTAGGCTTACATAGGGAGTTCTGCTGAGAGAGGAGTTAAGCCTCCCTCTGCTCTATGTGTCTGAAGGGCACTGCCCGAAAACACGTAAGCTCAGCTTCCAGACACAGATAAGCAACTTTGCATTCTTTAAATGCAGCATAATGAATGTATTTTCTATTTTGATGCTCTCTATGCGATCTGGACAGCAAGTTGTTGGCCACATAGGCAGCGTTTAATTGTGTGACTCGCCTGCAGGGGAAATGCTGCAGATTTGAACTGAATTTGGCCCTAGTGGAAACGAGGATAGGAAGTCTTACAGGGTACCTTAAGTAAAACTAAGGTGCCTAGTTTACTTACCTGGGGTGTCTCCCAGCCCCCATTAGTCCTTCTGGCTAGTGGTGCTCAGCAGAGCTCGAATATTCGAGTAGCTCGAATATTCAAGCTCTTTTTCAGCTATCCGAGCTCGGTATTCGAGCTCCGAATAGCTGTAGCTATTCAAATGGGCTATCCGAGTACACTCGAATAGCCCATTCACTATTCGAGCTATTCGAGCAAACGGCGCTATTCGAGCTCGGTACCAAGCTCGAATAGCGTCATAGCCCAGATTGATGTCCTTAGAGCCAATCAGAGGGCTCCCAGGCCCTCTGACGGCAGCCAATCACAGAGGGGGACCCTGGCCAGCCCCTACCCTATAAATAGCGGCCGCCATGTTCCGTTTCTCCATGCTTGCCTGAGACTTGTACAGAGAGAGAGTTGCTCCTTTGTGCTTTGGCTTAGCAAGTGCTCTATTGTGATCATTTACCTAGCGTTTTTGCTCACCTACACCTGCCATATACACCTATATTGTTGTTAGTTAGATAGACATTGTATTTTAGTTAGTAGCTTGTGTGTTACATTAGAGACAGGCAGCTGCTGCAAGCTTACAGGTTTAGGCCTCAGGGGGGCCTTGCCTCTGTGGGCAGCTGTCCTCTGTTTATTTCTCTCATCTATACCAGTATTTCTGCTGTCCTTCACTAATAGTATTGTAGTTATACTGTACTAGGAGTAGGACACTCACTGACTGTCACTGTTTATAGGCTACTAGCTAGCTCCTGCGTGTGTGCACTCACTCACTGTCTGTGTGTACACACACTCTATTTCCTTCTGATTACTGATAGATTATTGTTAGTTAGTTGTACTTACTGTTACTACTTACTCTTACTGTACTAGGAGTCTAGGACACTCAGTCAGACAGTCACTGTGTTCATAGGCTACTAGCTCCTGCGTGCGGTCACTCACTGTCTGAGTGTACACACACCACCCACACTCCATTTCCTTCTGATCGCTGATTGATTATTGTAATTAGTTAGTTCTACTTACTGTTACTACTTACTCTTACTGTACTAGGAGTCTAGGACACTCAGTCACTGTGTGTTCATAGGCTACTAGCTCCTGCGTGCGGTCACTCACTGTCTGAGTGTACACACACCACCCACACTCCATTTCCTTCTGATCGCTGATTGATTATTGTAATTAGTTAGTTCTACTTACTGTTACTACTTACTCTTACTGTACTAGGAGTCTAGGACACTCAGTCACTGTGTGTTCATAGGCTACTAGCTCCTGCGTGCGGGCACTCACTGTCTGAGTGTACACACACCACCCACACTCCATTTCCTTCTGATCGCTGATTGATTATTGTAATTAGTTAGTTCTACTTACTGTTACTACTTACTCTTACTGTACTAGGAGTCTAGGACACTCAGTCACTGTGTGTTCATAGGCTACTAGCTCCTGCGTGCGGTCACTCACTGTCTGAGTGTACACACACCACCCACACTCCATTTCCTTCTGATCGCTGATTGATTATTGTAATTAGTTAGTTCTACTTACTGTTACTACTTACTCTTACTGTACTAGGAGTCTAGGACACTCAGTCACTGTGTGTTCATAGGCTACTAGCTCCTGCGTGCGGTCACTCACTGTCTGAGTGTACACACACCACCCACACTCCATTTCCTTCTGATCGCTGATTGATTATTGTAATTAGTTAGTTCTACTTACTGTTACTACTTACTCTTACTGTACTAGGAGTCTAGGACACTCAGTCACTGTGTTCATAGGCTACTAGCTCCTGCGTGCGGGCACTCACTGTCTGAGTGTACACACACCACCCACACTCCATTTCCTTCTGATCGCTGATTGATTATTGTAATTAGTTAGTTCTACTTACTGTTACTACTTACTCTTACTGTACTAGGAGTCTAGGACACTCAGTCACTGTGTGTTCATAGGCTACTAGCTCCTGCGTGCGGTCACTCACTGTCTGAGTGTACACACACCACCCACACTCCATTTCCTTCTGATCGCTGATTGATTATTGTAATTAGTTAGTTCTACTTACTGTTACTACTTACTCTTACTGTACTAGGAGTCTAGGACACTCAGTCACTGTGTGTTCATAGGCTACTAGCTCCTGCGTGCGGTCACTCACTGTCTGAGTGTACACACACCACCCACACTCCATTTCCTTCTGATCGCTGATTGATTATTGTAATTAGTTAGTTCTACTTACTGTTACTACTTACTCTTACTGTACTAGGAGTCTAGGACACTCAGTCACTGTGTGTTCATAGGCTACTAGCTCCTGCGTGCGGTCACTCACTGTCTGAGTGTACACACACCACCCACACTCCATTTCCTTCTGATCGCTGATTGATTATTGTAATTAGTTAGTTCTACTTACTGTTACTACTTACTCTTACTGTACTAGGAGTCTAGGACACTCAGTCACTGTGTTCATAGGCTACTAGCTCCTGCGTGCGGGCACTCACTGTCTGAGTGTACACACACCACCCACACTCCATTTCCTTCTGATCGCTGATTGATTATTGTAATTAGTTAGTTCTACTTACTGTTACTACTTACTCTTACTGTACTAGGAGTCTAGGACACTCAGTCACTGTGTGTTCATAGGCTACTAGCTCCTGCGTGCGGTCACTCACTGTCTGAGTGTACACACACCACCCACACTCCATTTCCTTCTGATCGCTGATTGATTATTGTAATTAGTTAGTTCTACTTACTGTTACTACTTACTCTTACTGTACTAGGAGTCTAGGACACTCAGTCACTGTGTTCATAGGCTACTAGCTCCTGCGTGCGGGCACTCACTGTCTGAGTGTACACACACCACCCACACTCCATTTCCTTCTGATCGCTGATTGATTATTGTAATTAGTTAGTTCTACTTACTGTTACTACTTACTCTTACTGTACTAGGAGTCTAGGACACTCAGTCACTGTGTTCATAGGCTACTAGCTCCTGCGTGCGGGCACTCACTGTCTGAGTGTACACACACTAAATTTACTTGTGATTACTACTGATTATTGTAACTGCTAGTTGTACTTCCTGACTGTTACTACTTACTTACTGTACTAGGGGACACTCACTCAGTCACCTCACCAACCAACCCACTCCATTAAAGTACCCCACTTTTCACCCGCCCTTTTAAAAAACTTTTGTCTATACGCCCAAAACATTGAAGATGTCTGGAAGTGGCAGCCAGCGCGGTTTGGGCAAGGGGAAGGGCAGCAAGGGAATCAGGAGGAGAGGGAGCAGCATTGTGGCAAGCCGCGGCCGCGGGCGCGCCACCATGCACAGTTCTGCAGCAGCAGCAGCAGCGTCAGTGGCTAACATTCCTCCCATAGCCACTGGCCGTGGACGCCTTGGGCGCCGCCCAGCAGGAGCATCTGCAACTCACGCTGCAGAGACACAGCAGCAGCAGCGTGTAGCACCTGCTCCCATTTTCCTCCAGCCGGGTCGGAAACGTCCCATTGAGGAAAAGGATGCAGACACTGTGGTGCAACTCATGACGGAGGATGAGCAGCCCGCCATCAGCTCTGCATCCGAGGCCTCCACCCTCACCACCACCACCACCCCTGTTCGCAGCAGCCGCCCAGCAGGGTCTGGGGAGGAGGCCAGTTCACCGTCACTCGCCGACCTGTCATTCAGCAGTCTTTTGACCCCAGGCATCATGAGTAAATTGTCTGCTGTTGTTGGCGATCTTGAGGAGGAGATGCTGATGGGCACTTTGGGGGATGAGGGATTGGACAGCAAGACTGTGGCGACAGTCAAGCAGCCCATCCATGCATCAGGAGAGGAGTTTGGGGGGTCCTCATCCCAGCAGGACATGTTTCAGGAGGGGGAGGATGATGATGACCCGGTGACAGACAGAGACTGGGTGCCACCACCTCCAGGGGATGTCGTCCTCAGCAGCTCTGAGGAGGAGGATGCGCTTGTGGGCCTTGCAAGGAGGCGCATCATTGCAAGCATTGGCAGCGTCCCACACCCTGCTGGTGTCTCAGGCTCAGCAGCAGCAGCATCAGCCAGTACCACCACCAGCCGCACCCAAGCCCCCCCCCCAACCACCACAGGGAGACAGGCAGCAGCGCTTCCATGCCGTAGGGGGATGTTTAAGTCACCAATCTGGCGATATTTCACCATGCCCACTGTGTACAGCAAGTACGCCACTTGCAACCACTGTCAGCGGAAGTTGAGCAGAGGTGCAGACCCCTTAAAGTTCTGCACCAGCTCGCTCATCAACCACCTTGCGGCTAAACATTTCCACCAGCATGAGGAGTTCCAGAGGCTGAAGGCATCTGGTGCTGGCAGTGGCACCACACCCATCACTGCACAGCCTTCAGCAGCAGCAACAGCAGCCACCCGCCCTCCTGCTCCTCCAGCAGCACCAGCAGGAGTGCGGAAACGCACTGCTCCTCCCCCCTCTGCAACTCCTGCCGCCGACACTGAGGCCTGTTCTGGCAGCCAGTCCTCAGTGGCCTCCTCCGCTGTGTCTGCTGATTCCCGTGTCAGCAAAAGGCCACGCCAGAGCCTTTTGAGCGAGTCCTTCCAGGGGGTGGTTAGGGCTCTGCCTCCCAGCAGCCGTCGCGTGCGGCAGCTGAACGGCTTGCTGGCACGGGCCATGTGCTCCCAACTCCTGCCGTACATGCTCGTGCAGGAGGGGAGCGACATTCGTGCGCTGCTTGCTTGCGCAGCCCCAGACTGGCAGCTCCCCAGCAGACACTTTTTCTCCCGCAAGGCCATTCCTGCACTGCACCGCTTTGTGATGGCCAATGTGGAGCGAGGGCTGGAGCACGCGGTTGGTGAAAGGGTCCACGTCACCATGGACTCCTGGAGCAGCCGCTTCGGGACAGGCCGCTACCTGTCCTTCACTGTCCACTGGGTCAGCTTGGTGGAAGGGGGTGAGGATGGGAGAGCAGCAGCGGGCACAGCAGCAGCAGCAACACAGTGGGTGGTGCCACCCCGCAGGCTCAGGGGAACTGCAGCAGGTTCCTCCGATCCTCTGCCATCCTCCGGCACACCTGGCCAAACCCCCCGCCTCAGCAGCAGCGTGAAGGCCCGCCACTGCCAAGCGCTGCTGCACTTGGTCAGCCTTGGGAAGACCAAGCTGACGGCAACCCATGTGTTGGCCAAACTCCAGGAGCAGGAGAGGATTTGGCTGACCCCCAGAGGCCTCAGAGTCGGAGAGGTGGTGGCCGACAATGGGGCCAATCTGGTTGCCGCAATACACAGGGGAAACCTGACCCACATCCCCTGTCTTGCCCACGTGCTGAACCTGGTGGTGCAGAAGTTCCTGCGCACCTACCAGGGGATGGGCGAACTGCTGGAAACGGCAAGGAATGTTGTGCGTCACTTCCGGCGCTCGGCTGCAGCCTGTGCGAGCCTGGAAGACGTGCAAAAGGAGCTGGATCTGCCACGCCATCGGCTGATCCTTGACGTTCCGACTCGCTGGAACTCCACCCTGGCGATGTTGGAGCGTCTGGTTGAACAGAGGCACGCTGTCAAACAGTACCTTGCCCTGGCCACTGTTTCCGCAGCTCTGAGAAGGGACAAGACCAGCAACTTCCCGTCCATCGTCCCCGATGATGACTGGAGGCACATGCAGCAGGTGTGCTTAGTGCTGGCTCCCTTCCTGCAGGCCACAAACATGGTGAGCAGGGACCATGCTATGGTCTGCGAGTGGGTGCCCCTGGTTTCTCTGCTGAACAGGGCCCTCGATGCTTTGCTGGAACAGGGAGCGGCAGCCTTGGACCAGCAGGAGCGGCAACCAGCTGCGCAGTCCACCTCTGAGGGGGAGGAGGAGGAGGACTTGGTGGAGGTCCCTGACCTGGCTGCTGATGAGGGGGATCAGCACAGCGCAGCTGAGTTGGTGCGGGGGTGGAGAGAGGATGAGGCAGCAGAGGAGGAGGATGAGGACAGCACTGACGTCGATGTGCCAGCAGACGTGGCCCGCCTCTTCCCAATGGCAGCGCACATGCTGACGTGCCTGCGCAGGGACCCCAGGGTGATCCAGATGAAGCAGAGGGAGGACATCTGGATCAGCATGATGTTGGACCCACGCCTCAAGGGGAAGTTGAGCCAGTTCCTGCCGCCTGCAGGAGGAGACCCAGCGCAACAAATAAGGAGCTTGCAGCAGGCCCTTGTTGAGCGCTTGGAGGAAGCCTTCCCCCAGCCTTCCACCCCCACTGTCCAGCAGCCAGCACAGAGGCAGCAGCAGGTGCCTGCATCCAGCAGCAGCAAGCGCCCCACAGACCTGCTGTCTCTCAGCCACGAGCTCTACAGGACTGTAGAGGCTCCGGCAGCAGTGACTAGAGAGGAGATGCATGCAGCAGCATCCTCCTCCGGTCACAGCCAGCGCCTGACCCGCATGGTGGCTGACTATATGGGGTCGTACAGCGGGCTTGACAGCGATGCCCCTGTTGATCCCATGGAGTATTGGGTCAAGCGCATGGAGATCTGGAGCGAGCTGGCGCAGTACGCCCTGGAAGTGCTGTCCTGCCCCCCTTCCAGCGTGCTGTCCGAGCGCTGCTTCAGTGCAGCTGGTGGCGTGGTCACCGAGAAACGCTCACGTCTGTCTCACAAGTCTGTGGACAGACTGACGTTTCTCAAGATGAACCAGGCGTGGGTGGAAGGCGAGTTCCTGGCCCCTGTTGTCGGCGAGAGGGGGACATGAACTGGCTGCCGGAACCATCGTTAATGTGCCTTACCACCCTTTACCACCTCCTGGCTCCTGCTCACTAAGCCAGCCTGGTTCACTTTGACTATTACGTCGCCTGCAGCCACACATTTTACACCTACAGTGGGCTGCTGTGTACTGCCCTTCTGCTGTCTGTCTGTGTTTCCCACTGCCAGGGTACACAGATGATTTACCTTCTGCTGCCACTCTGCCACCAGCTATTACGTCAAACAATAGCTGCTCGCCTACTCCTCCATTCCTCCTCCTGCTGCTGCTGTCTGTCTGTCTGTGTTTCCCACTGCCAGGGTACACAGATGATTTACCTTCTGCTGCCACTCTGCCACCAGCTATTACGTCAAACAATAGCTATATTGGTTGCAAAACCAAAAACCAAAAAACCATAAAAAAAAAAAAAGGTTTAATTTTTCTGAGGTGCCCGGGTTGAAAACTGTGTTGTCCCAGTTGTGTATTGGACACAATGTGGGCTGCACGACCGCTGTCTGGGACCTCCTGTTGTGTTTATTTACAGCCCTGGTATCACCGCTAGGTACCAGGGCTATTATGTCACGCTGCCTACCTGCTGCCACACTCACACTGCTCCTCCATACCTCCTCCTGCTGCTGCTGCTGCTGTCTGTCTGTGTTTCCCACTGCCAGGGTACACAGATGATTTACCTTCTGCTGCCACTCTGCCACCAGCTATTACGTCAAACAATAGCTATATTGGTTGCAAAACCAAAAACCAAAAAACCATAAAAAAAAAAAAAAGGTTTAATTTTTCTGAGGTGCCCGGGTTGAAAACTGTGTTGTCCCAGTTGTGTATTGGACACAATGTGGGCTGCACGACCGCTGTCTGGGACCTCCTGTTGTGTTTATTTACAGCCCTGGTATCACCGCTAGGTACCAGGGCTATTATGTCACGCTGCCTACCTGCTGCCACACTCACACTGCTCCTCCATACCTCCTCCTGCTGCTGCTGCTGCTGTCTGTCTGTGTTTCCCACTGCCAGGGTACACAGATGATTTACCTTCTGCTGCCACTCTGCCACCAGCTATTACGTCAAACAATAGCTGCTCGCCTACTCCTCCATTCCTCCTCCTGCTGCTGCTGTCTGTCTGTGTTTCCCACTGCCAGGGTACACAGATGATTTACCTTCTGCTGCCACTCTGCCACCAGCTATTACGTCAAACAATAGCTATATTGGTTGCAAAACCAAAAACCAAAAAACCATAAAAAAAAAAAAAAGGTTTAATTTTTCTGAGGTGCCCGGGTTGAAAACTGTGTTGTCCCAGTTGTGTATTGGACACAATGTGGGCTGCACGACCGCTGTCTGGGACCTCCTGTTGTGTTTATTTACAGCCCTGGTATCACCGCTAGGTACCAGGGCTATTATGTCACGCTGCCTACCTGCTGCCACACTCACACTGCTCCTCCATACCTCCTCCTGCTGCTGCTGCTGCTGTCTGTCTGTGTTTCCCACTGCCAGGGTACACAGATGATTTACCTTCTGCTGCCACTCTGCCACCAGCTATTACGTCAAACAATAGCTGCTCGCCTACTCCTCCATTCCTCCTCCTGCTGCTGCTGTCTGTCTGTGTTTCCCACTGCCAGGGTACACAGATGATTTACCTTCTGCTGCCACTCTGCCACCAGCTATTACGTCAAACAATAGCTATATTGGTTGCAAAACCAAAAACCAAAAAACCATAAAAAAAAAAAAAAGGTTTAATTTTTCTGAGGTGCCCGGGTTGAAAACTGTGTTGTCCCAGTTGTGTATTGGACACAATGTGGGCTGCACGACCGCTGTCTGGGACCTCCTGTTGTGTTTATTTACAGCCCTGGTATCACCGCTAGGTACCAGGGCTATTATGTCACGGCGAGCTGCCTGCCTCATTGACTGCCTGCTGCCACACACTCATCCTCCTCCTCCTGCTGCTGAATTTACCTCCTGCTGTCTTTGTGTTTCCACTGCCAGGGAGCACATACAATGGCGCTTCCAACATGCGTGCGCCCACCAGCTATTTGTTACGCTCAAAAATAGATGCATTTCTTTAAAAAAAAATTGAAAAGAGAAATACGTGAAGAAGAATAAGACTATATTGAAAAGGAAGGAGAAGAAGAAGAAGAAGAAGAAGAAGAAGAAGAAGAAGAAGAAGAAGAAGAAGAAGAAGAAGAAGAAGAAGAAGAAGAAGAAGAAGAAGAAGAAGAAGAAGAAGAAGAAGAAGAAGAAGAAGAAGAAGAAGAAGAAAGATAAAGAAGAAGAAGAACAAGTATATACAGTAACACTACTGAACAAAATTAAGGACACAACTTCTCTTTCCACATTTTTTTTTAAAGGAACATCCCCACATAATCACTTGCTGTTGTTACTTGGAAAAAAAGAGGTTTCTTGCATCATTCACCCTCAAAACAAGTGTTGGAAGCTATTTAAGGCCAATTCGAATAGTCAGCTCGAATAGTTAGCTCGAATACCGACTCGAATAGTGAGCTCGAAGTCCGAGGTCGAATCGAATAGTAAAAATTATTCGACTCGAATATTCGAATGACCTCGAATAATTTACTATTCGAATTCGACCAAACTCGAATTTTAAAAAGGGGTATTTGAGCACCACTGCTTCTGGCCCAACGCTGTCCTCCCAGTCCACTGCTGTGCCCTTCCGAACGCTGGCCCACTGGGTCAGTCACTGCAGCTTTTTCGAGGAGCACAACTGCTGCATGAAACAGCTCAAAATGTCACCGAAGGCACAGAAGGACTGCAGGGGACTACGACTAGAAGAAGCACTAGGTAGGTTACACTGGGTTCCTTTAAATAAGAAGTTGAAACTTTCATCAAGTCTCTAATTGCTGTCCCCCCATTCTTGCCCCCAGCCAGGACCACAGGGGTTCAACCCAAAGCCATGACGACCCATGATGGTCCTAGTCTCAGGTCTTAAGGTGGCCATACATCAGCCGACCAACCAACCAATCGACCATCCAATACGATTATTATAATCGAATTGGATGAAAATTGGTGCTGCCAAGTGCATGCCCGACTGACAAAGCGACCAATTTTGGGGCAGGAAATTGGCCGCACAGTCGGTCGCGCATGCTGCAAGATGTCGGCTGAAGTTGGTTGGTCGGGTGTGTGGCGGTACGGTGACCGATTTGTGAACGAGTGACGTGACGACGAAACCACCGTACTACCGCTGCGATGTATAAATGTATGTAGTGTGTGCATTTATACACTACCTGTCCATCTCGCCGGGTTCCGCATACACGCCAGCGGTGCATGACGTCAGGGCGGCGCCTAGCGTCTGATGTCAGATGCTATGCGCCACTAGCTTGTATGCGGCTGTTACCCGGCGAGATAGACGGACACCGTGCGGAAGCTGCTACAGGACAGGTAACGTATAAATGCACTACACTACATACATTTATACATTTTGGGGGCAGCGGCGGGGCGGACGCCGTGGGCTCAGTCAATTGCCTGATGATTTCATGCTGAAATTGGACGGGAATCGGCCTGTAGTGTATGGGCAGTTTCGACCAAGAGACAAATTCATCTCTAATTGAATCTGATTAGCGATAAATTTGTCTCTTGGTCGAATCTGCCCATAACCTTCTGCTTTATGGCCCCCTTTAGTCTAAAACAATGCCATAAACCCACTGCAGCCTCTCTCACCCTGTTCCCTGCTGTCTGTAAGGTTTAAAGCTAATGGGAAGCTTACAAAAAATGCAACAGATACTTACCTAAGGAGAGGGAAGGCTCTGGGTCCTATAGAGCCTTCTGGCTCCTCTCCTGGCTCCCTCATTCCAACGCTGGCTCCTCTGTTTCAATCCCCCTTCCCTGGGAGTCTTTGGAAGTCTTTGGGAGTCCAAGTGCTCCCAAAGATGGACGGTTCCATACTGCGCATGCACAAGTGCGAGAGAGAGAGGGCGCCCGCGCATTCACAGTACGGAGCTGCCCATCTTTGGGATCACTTGGGCTCCTGAAGACTTCCAAAAGGCTCCTTCGGCGGCAGAGAGAGCAGTATTTGACCAATTGGTTGAATACCGCTACCGGGGAGCCAGAGCTGGAACGCATATCTGGTTGTATCTGGTTGATTATTTTTTTTAGTGGTTCCCATTCATTTTAAGATTGAGGCTAGCATTTAATAAATGAGATTAAGACATAGACTGTACATAAAGAGCCACAGTAACATAACAATTACCATAACCGCCGGCATTCTGCGGAGAACGCACAGAGCCGGAAATATCAGCCACAAGGACAGGCAACAGTTTCTGCTTCCAGCCAGCGCCACACACCCTTGAACATTTATTGCCGCTGTAAAAGTATTGATGGATCAAACCGAAAGTGCGATTTCACAAAAGATCCGCAAGCTGCTTCAGGAGGGGAGTCAATAAATATCGCACATTCCCAGACAGTCATTCTCTGACATTTAAACTATACTGATTTACAATTTAGAACAAAAGCTTGTCTAATATCTGCGAGGAGGCGCGGCGAACGTCTGTTTCCGATGCGCCGCGCAGCTGGCCCTGGACAGACAGTTATAATTTACACCTAACTGATCTCTGTCATTTGGTAAAAATACTCTTTTTATTCCCCTCTTCTCTTTTCTTTTTGTGTTTTTTTTTTCTTCTAGGAGATGAAAAAGATTTTAATATCCAATTCACAGCAAGTGATCTTCACATTGTAGACTCATCTAGGCTAACATGTTTTATTGACACTAACAAGCTAATGGAGTGCAGTACTGGCAGATCTCTCTACCAGAATAAATAAACACTTTTTTTTCCCTTAAGTTTCTTTTTTTTCCTAAGTTTTTTTTTTAAAAGGGTACTTATAGGAAAAACGTTGTATTCCAGGTTTGGATGTCATTTGGAAAGAAATTCTACATGATACAGTAAGTGATGTCACTGGTCTCTAGTGAATGGATAGGCTGCATTCTCAGTGATGCCACTGGTCTCTAGTGAATAGATAGATTGTCAGTGATGTCGCTGGTCTCTAGTGAATGTATAGGCTGCATTCTCAGTGATGTCACTGGTCTCTAGTGAATGGATAGGCTGCATCATCAGTGATGTCACTGGTCTCTAGTGAATGTATAGGCTGCATTCTCAGTGATGTCACCGGTCTCTAGTGAATGGACAGGCTGCATTCTCAGTGATGTCACTGGTCTCTAGTGAAGGGATAGGCTGTATTCTCAGTGATGTCACTGGTCTCTAGTGAATGGATAGGCTGCATTCTCAGGGATGTCACTGGTCTCTAGTGAAGGGATAGGCTGCATTCTCAGTGATGTCACTGGTCTCTAGTGAATGGATAGGCTGCATTCTCAGGGATGTCACTGGTCTCTAGTGAATGGATAGGCTGCATTCTCAGGGATGTCACTGGTCTCTAGTGAATGGATAGGCTGCATTCTCAGTGATGTCACTGGCCTCTAGTGAATGGACAGGCTGCATTCTCAGTGATGTCACTGGTCTCTAGTGAATGCATAGACTGCATTTTCAGTGATGTCACTGGTCTCTAGTGAAGGGATAGGCTGTATTCTCAGTGATGTCACTGGTCTCTAGTGAATGGACAGGCTGCATTCTCAGTGATGTCACTGGTCTCTAGTGAAGGGATAGGCTGTATTCTCAGTGATGTCACTGGTCTCTAGTGAATGGATAGGCTGCATTCTCAGGGATGTCACTGGTTTCTAGTGAATGGATAGGCTGCATTCTCAGTGATGTCACTGGCCTCTAGTGAATGGACAGGCTGCATTCTCAGTGATGTCACTGGTCTCTAGTGAATGCATAGACTGCATTCTCAGTGATGTCACTGGTCTCTAGTGAAGGGATAGGCTGTATTCTCAGTGATGTCACTGGTCTCTAGTGAATGGACAGGCTGCATCCTCAGTGATGTCACTGGTCTCTAGTGAATGCATAGACTGCATTCTCAGTGATGTCACTGGTCTCTAGTGAAGGGATAGGCTGTATTCTCAGTGATGCCACTGGTCTCTCGTGAATGGACAGGCTGCATCCTCAATGATGTCACTGGCCTCTAGTGAATGGACAGGCTGCATTCTCAGTGATGTCACTGGTCTGTAGTGAATGGACAGGCTGCATTCTTAGTGGTGTCACTGGTCTCTAGTGAATGGATAGACTGCATTCTAAGTGATGTCACTGGTCTCTAGTGAATGGATAGGCTGAATTCTCAGTGATGTCACTGGTCTCTAGTGAATGGATAGGCTGCATCATCAGTGATGTCACTGGTCTCTAGTGAGCGGATAGGCTGCATCCTCAGTGATGTCACTGGTCTCTAGTGAATGGATAGGCTGCATTCTCAGTGATGTCACTGGTCTCTAGTGAATGGATAGACTGCATTCTTAGTGATGTCACTGGTCTCTAGTGAATGGATAGGCTGCATTCTCAGTGATGTCACTGGTCTGTAGTGAATGGACAGGCTGCATTCTCAGTGATGTCACTGGTCTCTAGTGAATGGATAGACTGCATTCTTAGTGATGTCACTGGTCTCTAGTGAATGGATAGGCTGCATCCTCAGTGATGTCACTGGTCTCTAGTGAATGGATAGGCTGCATCCTCAGTGATGTCACTGGTCTCTAGTGAATGGATAGGCTGCATTCTCAGTGATGTCACTGGTCTCTAGTGAATGGATAGGCTGCATCCTCAGTGATGTCACTGGTCTCTAGTGAATGGACAGGCTGCATTCTCAGTGATGTCACTGGTCTGTAGTGAATGGATAGACTGCATTCTTAGTGATGTCACTGGTCTCTAGTGAATGGATAGGCTGCATTCTCAGTGATGTCACTGGTCTGTAGTGAATGGATAGACTGCATTCTTAGTGATGTCACTGGTCTCTAGTGAATGGATAGGCTGCATTCTCAGTGATGTCACTGGTCTCTAGTGAATGGATAGGCTGCATTCTCAGTGAGGTCACTGGTCTCTAGTGAATGGATAGGCTGCATTCTCAGTGATGTCACTGGTCTCTAGTGAATTGATAGGCTGCATCCTCAGTGATGTCACTGGTCTCTAGTGAATGGATAGGCTGCATTCTCAGTGATGTCACTGGTCTCTAGTGAATGGATAGGCTGCATTCTCAGTGATGTCACTGGTCTCTAGTGAATGGATAGGCTGCATTCTTAGTGATGTCACTGGTCTCTAGTGAATGGATAGGCTGCATTCTCAGTGATGTCACTGGTCTGTAGTGAGCGGATAGGCTGCTTTTTTTCTGGGATAGGTTTTATTCAAGTGAATTAAACTATAAGAGACTACCTTGCCTAATGAAGTGACAGAAACCAATACATAGGAAGGAGTATGCTTATTATGCGGGCTCCCAGCAGCAATGAAGTCTTGTTAATTGATGATTGTTATTCGGAATGTTATGTTTAGAGAATTGTGACTTGGAGCAAGATGTTTACCATGCTTTGCGAGTGTGAGGAGGAGACAGCTGTACCAAACAGATTGTTCCAGGCTTGAAGGGATGCCAGACAGGCTGGCTATTGTTCTGACACTCTCTCGCGCACTGTACGGCCGCCGCAGAATGCCGCGCTAAGCTTATTTCTGTTAATTAAACTTCAGACATGAGAAAGGAACTTTAAAGAATAGGAAGACCCCAACACCACCTCCAAACGGCGAGCGAATAAAGGAATATCCGCATTTCCTGGGTAAGACTGATGCTCTCAAACACGCAATATGGTGTATTTTAAAATACTATCATACAGCGTCGGCGAGTGCTTGCGTTATACTTCTGTAATTTATATACATTCACAATGACAACAACAACAACATTATTTAGGTCTTTTGAGGTTGTTGGAATGTGGGACGAAGCAACAATACTTAGGACAAGAAGGTCCTGCACCTCATAGACTGGACCTATAGGTCTCCACAAAGAGTCACTGAGATTTGGTCCTCTACAGACTCACTGAGATTCAGTGCTGCACAGAGAGTCACTGAGATTGGGTGCTTCACAAAGAGTCACTGAAATGTGGTGTTTTGCAGAGAATCACTGAGATTTGATGCTCTTCAGAGAGTCACTGAAATTTGGTGCTCTGGAGAGGGTCACTGAGATTTGGTGCTCTGCAGAGAGTCACTGAGATTTGATGCTCTGCAGAGAGTCACTGAGATTTGGTGCCCTGCAGAGAGTCACTGAGATTTGGTGCTCTGCGGGGTGGTCTGTAAGACTTCTCTGTCAGACCCCCGGTGCGTTGTCCTGCGGTGATGCGGGGTGGTCTGTAAGACTTCTCTGTCAGACCCCAGCTGAGTTGTCCTGCGGTGATGCGGGGTGGTCTGTAAGACTTCTTTGTCAGACCCCCGGTGCGCTGTCCTGCGGTGATGCGGGGTGGTCTGTAAGACTTCTCTGTCAGACCGCCGCTGCGCTGTCCGGCGGTGATGCGGGGTGGTCTGTAAGACTTCTCTGTCAGACCCCCGCTGCCTTGTCCTGCGGTGATGCGGGGTGGTCTGTAAGACTTCTCTGTCAGACCCCCGGTGCGCTGTCCTGCGGTGATGCGGGGTGGTCTGTAAGACTTCTCTGTCATACCCCCGCTGCGCTGTCCGGCGGTGATGCGGGGTGGTCTGTAAGACTTCTCTGTCAGACCCCCGCTGCGTTGTCCTGCGGTGATGCGGGGTGGTCTGTAAGTCTTCTCTGTCAGACCCTCAGTGCCTTGTCCTGCGGTGATGCGGGGTGGTCTGTAAGTCTTCTCTGTCAGACCCCAGCTGAGTTGTCCTGCGGTGATGCGGGGTGGTCTGTAAGACTTCTTTGTCAGACCCCCGGTGCGCTGTCCTGCGGTGATGCGGGGTGGTCTGTAAGACTTCTCTGTCAGACCCCCGCTGTGCTGTCCTGCGGTGATGCGGGGTGGTCTGTAAGACTTCTCTGTCAGACCCCCGGTGCGTTGTCCTGCGATGATGCGGGGTGTTCTGTAAGACTTCTCTGTCAGACCCCCGGTGCGTTGTCCTGCGATGATGCGGGGTGTTCTGTAAGACTTCTCTGTCAGACCCTCAGTGCCTTGTCCTGCGGTGATGCGGGGTGGTCTGTAAGTCTTCTCTGTCAGACCCCCGGTGCGCTGTCCTGCGGTGATGCGGGGTGCTCTGTAAGACTTCTCTGTCAGACCCCCGGTGCGTTGTCCTGTGGTGATGCGGGGTGGTCTGTAAGACTTCTCTGTCAGACCCCCGGTGCCTTGTCCTGCGGTGATGCAGGGTGGTCTGTAAGACTTCTCTGTCAGACCCTCAGTGCCTTGTCCTGCGGTGATGCGGGGTGGTCTGTAAGACTTCTCTCTCAGACCCCCGGTGCCTTGTCCTGCGGTGATGCGGGGTGGTCTGTAAGACTTCTCTGTCAGATCCCCGGTGCCTTGTCCTGCGGTGATGCGGGGTGGTCTGTAAGACTTCTCTCTCAGACCCCCGGTGCCTTGTCCTGCGGTGATGCGGGGTGGTCTGTAAGACTTCTCTGTCAGATCGCCGCTTCGTTGTCCTGCGGTGATGCGGGGTGGTCTGTAAGACTTCTCTGTCAGGCCCCTGGTGCGCTGTCCTGCGGTGATGCGGGGTGTTCTGTAAGACTTCTCTGTCAGACCCTCAGTGCCTTGTCCTGCGGTGATGCGGGGTGGTCTGTAAGACTTCTCTGTCAGACCCCCAGTGCCTTGTCCTGCGGTGATGCAGGGTGGTCTGTAAGACTTCTCTGTTAGACCCCCGGTGCCTTGTCCTGTGGTGATGCGGGGTGTTCTGTAAGACTTCTCTGTCAGACCCTCAGTGCCTTGTCCTGCGGTGATGCGGGGTGGTCTGTAAGACTTCTCTGTCAGACCCCCGGTGCGCTGTCCTGCGGTGATGCGGGGTGGTCTGTAAGACTTCTCTGTCAGACCCCCGGTGCGCTGTCCTGCGGTGATGCGGGGTGGTCTGTAAGACTTCTCTGTCAGACCCCCGGTGCGCTGTCCTGCGGTGATGCGGGGTGGTCTGTAAGACTTCTCTGTCAGACCCCCGGTGCGCTGTCCTGCGGTGATGCGGGGTGGTCTGTAAGACTTCTCTGTCAGACCCCCGCTGTGCTGTCCTGCGGTGATGCGGGGTGGTCTGTAAGTCTTCTCTGTCAGACCCCCGCTGCGTTGTCCTGCGGTGATGTGGGGTGGTCTGTAAGACTTCTCTGTCAGACCCCCGGTGCGTTGTCCTGCGATGATGCGGGGTGTTCTGTAAGACTTCTCTGTCAGACCCTCAGTGCGCTGTCCTGCGGTGATGTGGGGTGGTCTGTAAGACTTCTCTGTCAGACCCCCGGTGCGTTGTCCTGCGATGATGCAGGGTGGTCTGTAAGACTTCTCTGTCAGACCCCCGCTGCGTTGTCCTGCGGTGATGCGGGGTGGTCTGTAAGACTTCTCTGTCAGACCCCCGGTGCGCTGTCCTGCGGTGATGTGGGGTGGTCTGTAAGACTTCTCTGTCAGACCCCCGGTGCGCTGTCCTGCGGTGATGCGGGGTGGTCTGTAAGACTTCTCTGTCAGACCCCCGGTGCGTTGTCCCGTGGTGATGCGGGGTGGTCTGTAAGACTTCTCTGTCAGACCCCCGGTGCCTTGTCCTGTGGTGATGCGGGGTGTTCTGTAAGACTTCTCTGTCAGACCCTCAGTGCCTTGTCCTGCGGTGATGCGGGGTGGTCTGTAAGTCTTCTCTGTCAGACCCCAGCTGAGTTGTCCTGCGGTGATGCGGGGTGGTCTGTAAGTCTTCTCTGTCAGACCCCCGGTGCCTTGTCCTGTGGTGATGCGGGGTGTTCTGTAAGACTTCTCTGTCAGACCCTCAGTGCCTTGTCCTGCGGTGATGTGGGGTGGTCTGTAAGACTTCTCTGTCAGACCCCCGGTGCCTTGTCCTGCGGTGATGCGGGGTGGTCTGTAAGACTTCTCTGTCAGACCCCGCTGCGTTGTCCGGTGGTGATGCGAGGTGGTCTGTAAGACTTCTCTGTCAGACCCCCGGTGCGCTGTCCTGCGGTGATGCGGGGTGGTCTGTAAGACTTCTCTGTCAGACCCCCGCTGTGCTGTCCTGCGGTGATGCGGGGTGGTCTGTAAGTCTTCTCTGTCAGACCCCCGGTGCCTTGTCCTGTGGTGATGCGGGGTGTTCTGTAAGACTTCTCTGTCAGACCCTCAGTGCCTTGCCCTGCGGTGATGCGGGGTGGTCTGTAAGTCTTCTCTGTCAGACCCCCGGTGCCTTGTCCTGCGGTGATGTGGGGTGGTCTGTAAGACTTCTCTGTCAGACCCCCGGTGCCTTGTCCTGCGGTGATGCGGGGTGGTCTGTAAGACTTCTCTGTCAGACCCCCGGTGCCTTGTCCTGCGGTGATGCAGGGTGGTCTGTAAGACTTCTCTGTCAGACCCTCAGTGCCTTGTCCTGCGGTGATGCGGGGTGGTCTGTAAGACTTCTCTCTCAGACCCCCGGTGCCTTGTCCTGCGGTGATGCGGGGTGGTCTGTAAGACTTCTCTGTCAGATCCCCGGTGCCTTGTCCTGCGGTGATGCGGGGTGGTCTGTAAGACTTCTCTGTCAGACCCCGGCTGCGCTGTCCTGCGGTGATGCGGGGTGGTCTATAGGACTTCTTTGTCAGATCCCCGCTGCGTTGTCCTGCGGTGATGCGGGGTGGTCTGTACGGAGCTGCTGTATTCATTGTTCTTTTTGTGCGGCCTCCTCCTCCGCTCGCACTCAGCGTCTCGGACGGCGCTCGCCCGCCGCTCTGCGTAATCACAGCCCTGGCCTCGATGTCACACTCCGCCTGAGAGCTGTGCTCAGTGTTACATTCTGCTAATGGACTTTATCTCAGTGAGCACAGCGGCATAATGTGCTCCGCTCACACCTGCGTATTTATAATGTGACGCGCAGCGCACCGCGGACACCTATAGGTTATTAATGGAGTCCTGGCGGCTCTGGATATGACCGTCTATCAGCTTTCTATGTTCCTTTTGTAAAGCGAGTGATGTAAAAAGCATTGCAATGAGAGAATCGCAATTACTGACAGGAAAAAATAGTGTAATATAGGTCAAGATGGCAGCCACAATCGCTCCTTAATCATCGCTTTACGTTACAGAGGAACTGTAGTGAAAATAATGTAATTAATAAAATGTTGTTGTTTTTTAGAACATTAATTTATAAATGATTTAATCTGTGGTTGCCCATTGTAAAATCGTTCCCTGATTCCCATTCTGAAATGTATTGCAGGTGGTGATATCTTTAGCTCTGTCAGGGGCAGCTCTGAGGAATGTTTGTTTCTGGGAATTCTAAAGCCAGTGAAAATAATGCCTGGTCTCCCAGGATGCTCTGGGAGGAGAATTTCGCATATGTAATCCGCCTACGCTAAACATCACTGGAGGGCAGGACTACATACCAATATACAGCAATGTATACATACAGGAAGTGTTTTTGATGCTGAAACCAGTGTTCTGCTTTATGTCACTACAGGGCCTCTTTAAATTAAATATTTTTTGCCTATTCTTGTAAAGATATCATATGATAGCACATTTGCAGTAAAACATTTAATGCAAGGGTTTTTTTTTACGTTAGGGGGTTGCATTGTTTGATGTCTCTGTGTGTTGCACATGGTTGTATGTTGCTAAGGCCCAGGCCCTTGAAGGGTACCTGACACAAGGGGGCATAAAAGTTTTATACATCTCTGGGGCTTCCTCCAGGCACCTCTGCAGGGGATCGCTCCCATGGCGGCTCTAAATCTTCCTAGATGCTCCGGTAGCAGCCCCCTCCACGCAGATTGCTCTCAAGCCTCCTAGATGCTCCGGTAGCAGCGCTGTACTCCGCAGCCAGTCGGAGGGAAGTCGGTGCAGCTGCAGCGCGGCAAGCGCTCTCCCCCATCTTGCTCCTTCTGTTGGTAGCATTCTGTGCCTGTGCAGAAGTACTACGCAGACGTAGAGCGCTCCCGGCAATGGGAGCACAGTGGAGTCAGGCGCGTGTGGCTGGGCTGCACATGTACGCCCGACTGGGCGCGAAGAAGTAGACTGCTACGGGAGAATCTAGGAGGCTTGAGAGCGATCTGTGCGGAGGGAGCTGGAGGAAGCTCCAGTTACGTATAATACTTTTAGGCCCCCTCGTCTCAGGTACACAATAATAAAAAACACAATGAGGCATTGTTTCCTCTGCACAAAGTCCATAATTATACAGCGAGCCCCCACACATAGAAATAACATGAATAGGCAGCATTTCACATACAAGACAGAGGGTCCCCTGAACATAAATAGCCAGAGTTCCTCACCTGACTTCTGTGTTGTCCTGGGCTCGCTGGCATGGGTGCTGGGCTCGGCTAACTTGGTGATGCTGTAATGGATGGTTCTGGACTGGCTGACCTGGTGATGTTATGCTGGGCTGGCTGGTGGTGATGCTGGGCTGTGCTGGCTGACCTGGTGATGCTGGGCTGGCTGGTGGTGATGCTGGGCTGGGCTGGCTGGAGGTGATACTGGGCTGGCTGGAGGTGATACTGGGCTGCCTGGAGGTGATACTGGGCTGGGCTGGCTGGAGGTGATACTGGGCTGGGCTGGCTGGAGGTGATACTGGGCTGGCTGGAGGTGATACTGGGCTGGGCTGGCTGGAGGTGATACTGGGCTGGGCTAGCTGGAGGTGATACTGGGCTGGCTGGAGGTGATGCTGGGCTGGCTGGTTGTGATGCTGGGCTGGCCTGGCTGGTGGTGATGCTGAGGCCTGGCTGGTAGTGATGTTGTGCTGGCTGTACTGGCTGGCTGTGATGCTGGGCTGGCCTGGCTGGCTGTGATGCTGGGATGGCCTGGCTGGTGGTGATGCTGAACTGGCTGGGCTGCCCTGGCTGGCTGTGATGCTGGGATGGCCTGGCTGGCAGTGATACTGACCCGGCTGGCAGCGTTGCTGGGCTGTTTTGGCTGTACTGGCTAGAGGTAATGCTGGGCTGGTCTGGTTGGTGGTGATGCTGGGCTGGCTTGACTGTCATTGATGCTGGTCTGGCTGGCAGTGATGTTGATCTTGTCTGGTTGGCGATGATGCTGGGCTGGCCTGGCTGGCGGTGATGCTGGTCTGGTCTGGCTGGCAGTGATGCTGGGCTGGTCTAGCTGGTGGTAATGCTGGCCTGGTCTGGCTGGCGGTGATGCTGGGCTGGTTTGGCAGTTATGCTGGGCTGGTCTGGCTGGCGATGATGCTGGGCTGGCCTGGCTGGCGGTGATGCTGGGCTGGCCTGGCTGGCGGTGATGCTGGGCTGGTCTGGTCTGGCTGGCAGTGATGCTGGGCTGGCCTGGCTGGTGGTGATGCTAGGCTGGTTTGGCTGGCGGTGATGCTGGGCTGGTCTGGTTGGCGATGATGCTGGGCTTGCCTGGCTGGTGGTAATGCTGGCCTGGTCTGGCTGGCGGTGATGCTGGTCTGGTCTGGTTGGCGATGATGCTGGGCTTGCCTGGCTGGTGGTAATGCTGGCCTGGTCTGGCTGGCAGTGATGCTGGGAAGGTCTGGCTGGCCATGATACTCTGTTAGAGTGGCTGTAGCCAGGTGATGCTGTGCTGGTTGGCTGCTGTCCAGGCCTGTGTCTGAATGGAATGAGCTGTGGTTCTAGGTTAGGCCTGAAAATAGCTGCGGTCAGAGGGAGGAGTACCATGCAGTGGTCACCACAACTAACATGCATGAGTAGGGGGCGGAGTGATACACACTCTCCAATCACCTGCCTTTAAACTCAAATCCACGCCCCCAGTCAGGGGCAAGTGACTAAGCGAGGGGCGGTGGCACTGGCTGCAGTGGCGGCAGCAAGAGGAGCAGAAAGACACCCACAAGATGGCGCCCAAACCTGTCTACTGCCTGTAACATTCAGGGGACTTGTGTGGGCACCCCAGAATCTGACATGTGGGGCACACATCAACTAGATGAGGGGTAGTACCCCAGATGTAACCCCTAGCAACAGGCCTGGCTCAGAATTCAAAAGGATTTTCCTGTGTGTAAAATTACTCTAGTAACTTACACTGAACTGGATAATAGTTTTTTAGACTTATTTATTACATAAAAATAGAACCGATTGGTCCTGCTATTGTCCTCGATCTGTGCTCTCAGCTGTTTCTTAGCTCATCACAATACCTGCATCTTGCTTTGTGAAATTAACCTCAGAAAAGGCTAAAGTATTATTTTTGTTACTACAATTTCTCCTCGCTGCCTCATAAACGAAAAAAATCGAAAAATAAAACGAAAAAATTAAAAAATAGAGGGAAAAAGAAAATTTCTCAAGCTTTGGGTTAACTACAGTGACAGCGGGTCTTTAACGCAATTCCAGAATAATAAAATTGCAGAAAATGTATTGCGCTCAATATAAATTCCACGAATCGAAAGGTATTAAAAGTGTTGTAATTCAGGAAGTCTTAAAAAGCCCCGATGATGGCTCGGAGGACGTAGACTGGTTTATGGCGCTCTTAAAAGCGCGCTGGCGGCCTGTAATGAAAGCACTCAAATTCTTCATTCATTTTCACAGAAATATGAATTGATCACGGGCGGCCCTGCCACATTTTCATTATGCGTTCAGTTTCGGCTGACAGACTCCTTCATAAAAGGTGCCACTTTCCCCCTCTTGTAGCCTTTTAGTTTACGATCAAAATCAATGAAGACTGAAGTTTTCCATGGCTATCTGTAAAATGCAATTACTGTATACAACTCGCGGTAAAGATCCCACGCCGCTCGGGTTGTGGGATTATTTATGCCACTTTCCTCCGGAGAGATATTGATCTTCATTACTGAATTCTTTATAAAACACCTGAAGTCCGCTTCCAAACCTCGCGTTCGACTTAATTTATCGCTACTGGATTGTCAGCTACACGAGAATGACCTTTGCTTTTCTGTCTTCCTTCAGAGCGACCTACAAACCCATGTGTGCGAGTTTCCTAATTCTTCTTGCAAATTATATTCCTGTTCTTTTACTATGGCAAAAAAATAGAAAAGGTGAAAGTGACAGTCTCAGAATGAACCAAATTATTTTTAATGTACATAAATCTGCACTGTATGCAAAATGATCATGAAGGGGAAATATAGTCATTTTATTTTTTTCCTGGGCTCCAGTACATTTGTCAAATCATGATCGCTGCTTAAAAACAGTGTGGATGTAGGGAAGGACAGATTTTGTTTGCTAAGCAAATTAGGATGATTCTTGGTTATAGCTACACTGATCCTAAACGGCAGACTGCTTTTTACTTGCATGCATCGATCTCTGAACTGCGTATGACATAACTATGCAATATGGCTGCTGTCAGGATTAACAATACTGCGATCTGGGGAGTGGGGGAATTCTGTTATGTATACACAGATGAGACTACTTTAGGCCAAAAGCAAAAACAGAGATATAGCCAATAAGAAGTTGGAAGACTTATTTCATGTTCCTCCAGGCAGCAGTTATACATTTTATAACTGCATTTCATTAAAATTATTTACATTAAAAATGATATTACAAAAATAGCACTGGCTGGAGGTGATGCTAGGCTGGTTGTCGGTGATGCTGGGCTGTGCTAGATGTGCTGGCTAGTACTATATTTACTACTATAGGCCCTGGCGAGTGGCAACTGGAGCGAGGAGGACTTCCTTTCCCTTTAAACCGCACCTGTACTAAAACACAACTCAAGACAAGATAATTGTGTATTTGTCTTGTGTGTGTACTAGTAGCCGGCATACCTTGGACCACACTGGTGTTAAATTTTGGCTGTGAAATGTGCACAACTGCCATGTCAGTGTGACCTAAAACCTGGCTCATTCAGCTTCCAACAAAAAGCTAAAACTTATCAAATCTGTGAGAACTGTCAGCTTTTGTTGCATATCCAGATAAAAGTGTTATGTCTTGCATTTACTATTCATGACATTGAGTGCATTTCCACATTTTGTTTCACTGCCTCATATGCTTAGATTACAGCCAAGGACTTTACGTGTGTGTGGCGCACTACAATAACTTGTGTAAACCAATGTGCTTAGCATTGCTAAGGGAATCAACCCCAGTACCGGCTGCAAGTTCATGTGAAGTAATATGAGTCAAAAGATAAAACCTGGATAAATATGTTTCCAATTAAGCAGAAATGCAATGGAGGCAAATTTGTAAACAGGAATAAGGTGACACATTTCATTAATTAAGCCCCTCCGAGGAGCAGTTGTGCAATTAGGACTAAAGAATGTAACCAGCTGAGGGAAATATTCCAACACTTTATCACAGATATAGAAAGGAAAGTACAGTTTAATGCTGGGTACACACGATGCATTTTTTTCCGTCGATTTTCAATCTGATCGATTTCCGATTCCATTCTCTTATCTTTACTTATCTATTTCCATTCACTTCTATGAGAAATTGATCAGAAAAACGATTGAAAATAAGATTGGACGAGTCGGAAATTATCTATCGATGATCGAACACAAAATTGTATGGTGTATTCCTAGCATTACTCCATTAAACAAATCCAGATCCTGGTACTCGCATCCAATTTTGATTGGACGATGATTGACCAATTTTACCATCCGCATCTAATAGGAGGGCCAACAGATTTTGAATGCTATTAACAGATTTTGTAGGTAAGCTCACATACTACATGGAAGTGGTTTAAATTACTAGCCAATCAAAATTGTATGTGTGTACCAGTCCTAAGTTGAAGTCTTTATAGCTGTTTTAAGCCCAGATCATTAACATCTTATTGACTATCTCTGGTATCCCATCCAGGGCCGGTTCAAGTAACAATTGGGCCCTAGGGCAAAATTATCCTGGGGGCCCCCCAACAGACACCCTAAAAAAAAGCATCATTAGAGGCCCTTTGTTGCAGCCAAATTTCCCTCCTGGGCCCCTGAGCTGGCTGCTGACCCTCCCCCAATCACCTCCCAACTCAACAGACTCTGAAGAGTCCCTGGGGAGCAACATTTAAGATGGGGAGGGACAACTTTGGGGCCCCTACAGGCTCTGGGGGCCTGGGGCAATTGCCCATTTTTTCCTATGGTAGCTCCGGCCCTCAGGGACGGATCTGGGGGGGGGGGGGCAGGCGGGTATCTTGCCCCAGGTGCAGCCCATCCCCAATTCCACAAAGAGTCAAAAACATAAAAAAAATCTTAAAATCATTTTGATGTTTCCACACAAGTGAGTATGCACATCGCAACATAGTAATCCAGTCTAATGAGGTTCCCAAGTTGTATTGCAGAAGAGTCCCCAATAAATGAGCCCCCGGATAAACGAGCCCACGATAAATGGGCCCCCCCACTCATAACTCCACTTTGTTACTCACGTACCCCTAGCAGAGCTGTGCCATGGCTGGTCAATGTCAGCCAGCATTTCCGTCACCATCCTACCTTCTGACAGATGGACCCAGGGGCGTAGCAATAGGGGGTGCAGGGGTAGCGACCACATCAGGGCCCTTGGGCCAGAGGGGCCCCCGAAGGGCCCACCCTCAACCACAGAATTAGTGCTGATAATAATCACCTTTATAGATGCTTTGAATAGTAGTTATCATTAATACACAGTTTCTCATCCCCTTCTTGCTCCTCTGACACAGGGGTTTTCCTTGGCAGGTTTTGGTGTGGCGTATCAATTGTTATGTATAGAGTGCTTGAGGAGGCCCCAATGTAAAACTTGCACTGGGGCCCACAGCTTCTTGGCTATGCCACTGGGTGGGCCTCAGCTTTAAATGTAGCTAAAGAAAGGGACATACCATGAGTGGGGAGCCTCCCGCCTCTACTAAGGGGAACCCCCATTCACTTTACTGCCTTTCCATTCTGTAACAGCTTAAAGGACAACTGAAGTGAGAAGGCTATGGAGGCTGCCATCAATACTTTCCATATTTATTTCCTTTTAAACAATACCAGTTGCCTGGCAGCCCTGCTGATCTATTTGGCTGCAGTAGTGTCTGAATCACACCAGAAACAAGCATGCAGCTAATCTTGTCAGATCTGACAATAATATCAGAGACACCTGATCTGCTGCATGCTTGTTCAGGGCCTGTGGCTGAAAGTATTAGAGGCAGAGTATCAGCAGGGCTGCCAGGCAACTGGTATTGCTTAAAGAAAACCTGAACTGAAAATTAAAAGTCAAAATAACCATACACAAGTCATACTTACCTCCCGTGTAGTCTGCTCATCAATCTCTTTCTCCTCTCCTGCTCCCTGTTTGTCCACTGTGATCGATGGAATTCTCCATCCTCCATTTTGAAAATGGCCATTGCCCCATAACAGCTTTCTGGTCAGCACACTGTTAAACTGTAACATCACCCACATCAGCCATAGAGAAACATGGATTTTACCTTGCACATCAGTTGTCCTTTTAGTTATAACTGACAGCAACTGATATATAACTGACAGCAACTGACATATTTCAGTTCTGACAAAATCTCGTCAGAACTGGAAGAAATCATTGTAAGAAGAAAATGGTGAGCTTCTGAGAGGAACGTACAGCGAGGTATGTATGTAATATTCATTTGCATGTACAGTACATCATGCGTTTGTTTTAAATACTATGGGGTTGATTCACTAACACAAATAGCATGCCTTATAAGAGTCAACGCGCCTTGTCAGAGTTAACACGCCTTACCAAAGTTAACGCGCCTTATCCGAGTAGCATAGCGAGCGCTTTGAACTTATGCCTGCTAATTGGCAATGACGAGAGCTCCACTCGTCCTGCCCTGAGCCCCTGCGGGTCCGATCACTTTACAGGACATTATCCCTGCACTTTGATTGGCCCAATAGGCTGCCTATCACTTGACAGGAAACTTAACAGGCAGCCTATTGGGCCAATCAAAGTGCGGGGATAATGTTCTTTAAAGTGATTGGACCCGCAGGGGCTCAAGGCAGGACGAGTGGAGCTCTTGTCATTGCCAATTATCAGGCATACGTTTTTGTAGCGCTCGCTATGCTACTCTGATAAGGTGCGTTAACACTGATAAGGCAGTGTTATAGTGAATCAACCCCTTTGACTCAGTTCACGTTCTCTTTTAAAGGAAATAAAGATGGCAGCCTCTATTCCCTCTCACTGCAATTGTCCTTTAAGTGTTACTGTCCCTCAAAAGGGATCACTATCCAACTTCCTTAGGAAAGTCTAGGGATAATTTAGAGAACTAATCTACTAGCATGTTTTTTGATGTTTGGGTGAGTAACCCCGCACAAATGGGAGAATACGCCAAGTCCATGCTGTCACCATCTCACACCAGTACTGTAGATCTGCAGGGTGGGTGTATTTACCGGAGATCGGCCATCTTGCCTGCAGAAGCCTAGGAGATAAGAGGTTACGTTGCCTCCTGATACTGATGACTCTGTTCTGCTCTGAATCCGTCCAGCGATGTCGCCCTCAGGCTTGCTGACTGCTCTGTTTTCTCTATAGGAACGTTTTGACTCTTTTCTCCATCTCACTCCTCCATCCACGTTTTCTCTTATCAGCGATCCTCAGATTCCCGGGAAGCAGCTCTGCTCCCAATTTACGGAAGAGACAATCTTCTTCTCCCGGCTTCAGTCTTCCCGGCTCTGATGAGTAATTTACCATCATTCTGCCAGAGCTCATCTACCTTCCTGCCTCTCTGCTGTAGAATACGGCTATCGGTGGAATTAGTTCCTCTACTCGGCAAGTTGTTCCCTTCCTCCACTGATAATGGCTATTTCCTCCTATCTGCCCCATTGGCGAGGATTTCTTGAGGTTATATGAAGCGAGCTATAAATGTGAGGCTACTAGAGAGTGTTTCACCTAGTTTTCCGGGGCAATGTGATGTTTAACCACTTCCGTACCAGCAGTCTCGGGCCCCTTAAAGAGACACTGAAGCGAAAAAAAAATATGATATAGTGAATTGGTTGTGTACTATGAATAATTACTAGAAGATTAGCAGCAAAGAAAATATTCTCATACTTTTATTTTCAGGTATATAGTGTTTTTTCTAACATTGCATCATTCTATAATATGTGCACATTACACAACACTCAGCATTCAAAATGATTCTTTCAGAGCAGTCTGTGAACTAATGACCTCTCCTCTGGCAGAGGAAAAGTAAATAGTCCAGGAACAGTTGAGATAATAAAAGTCAGATAACAGCCCTCTCCACGACTAACTTAGTCGGAGAGCTTAATGGCTTGTTTGCATAGAGATAACAACTGGAGTTTCTCAACTCTTCCTGTACTGGAAACAATTAGACTGATGTATCTGATCTTAATTTTTTATTTCTTAGCTGTACTACACATACAAATCATAATATCATCATTTTTTTTTCGCTTCAGTGTCTCTTTAAGGACCAGAGACTGCTGGTTTGAAAGGGGGCTGCAGTGGCCAGAGAGCGGCGCAATTGGTGGGAGCGTGCGACAGAGATGAGATGATAGAAATCTATGCCCTGGCAGAGATAACAGGTGCCAAACGGGGTAGATTTCAATCAGCGCGGTCCGGATTCATTAAAGATAGCAATAGCTCCCTCCCCTGCCTCTCATGATACTGTAGGAGGAGTGGCTTCAATGGAGAGAGCAGTAACCACCTCCCCTGCCTCTCATGACACTGTAGGAGGCGTGGCTTCAATGGAGAGAGCAGTACCCATCTCCCCTGCTCCTCATGACACTGTAGGGTGTGTGGCTTCAGTGAAGAAAGCAGTAGCCCTCTCCCCTGCCTCTCATGATACTGTAGGAGGTATGGCTTCAGTGAAGAGAGCAGTAGCTCCTCCCCTGCTTCTCATGACACTGTCGGAGGTGTGGTTGAGACTTGACTGGAGATGGATTTTAGTCAAGTAAAATGACTTTAAACTCCCTCCAATGCTCATCATATGACCAGAGGCATAGCTATGGAGGGGGGGGCATATGACTCTGGGCGTATTACTGTGAGCGTGCTCAGCATGGCCTCTGCACCCCCACGGGCATGGGAGATGGCTCGCTGGCTGCCCAAAGTGCCTCTGCTTCTCTCCTTCCCTCTGCAGAGGAGGGCAGGAGCGTTAGCAGCAGAAATATTGGGCACACCTGGCTATCTAAAGGGGGCACTTCTGGCTATCTGTAGGGGGCACATCTGGCTAAATGGGGAAAAGGGGCACATATAGCTAACTTACGGGGGGCAAATTTCGCTACCTAAACAGCATGTGTAGATTTTACTCCACCCATGACCACAAACACATTCTGATGTGTGGCCACGCCCATTCTGTCTAGAGGGGGCGCAAAAACTGTCTTTGTCTCCAGGCGCTGAAAACCCCTAGCTACGCCTCTGCGTATGACCATCGAATGCCGACACACTAGTCACGTGACCCCTGCAGAAGAAGCTTACTGGACTGAATCTCTAAGGTCAGCCAATCATTGACCTCCAGTCCTTCAGTTCACCCTTTTTTATGTTTCATTAGACATAGAACAAGAAGTAACGTTTATCCAGAACTGTTCCTTATTGTGGTGGGCGCAGTACAATCGCACGCCGCTACTGTCCTCAGCCTATGCTAGAATCTATTAACTTACACTACAACTGCGATCGCTGGAGCGGATTAACGCGATCTGATCACATAATTGCCGCGGATGGCTCTTCTTTTGGAAGAATGGGGAAGTGATAGAAGGAACCTTAGTATTTTTACATTAGTTCATGCTCATTTACCTTCAGCGAGTTTAATTCCACATACAGGACATGATTTATTATTAGCCTTGTCAAGTCAAGGATGGATATTTGAATATCAATTAAGTGACTTAAAAGAATCCATCAATTTATCATTTTTTCCATTTTATTTTTTAATCCTATACAAGCAGAAGTACATGAATTCTGCATTCTTAAAGCAAAACTACACTTCACTATGTACCCTGTGTAATGTGGCCATTTTTCCTTTGTCAGATTATACCCCACATTGGAAAAGGCCAATAGACAGCCCGACAAACAATTGAAAAGGGTTAACGTGATATTTTTTTCCCCCAAATGTCAATCATTTTTCCAATTGGATATTGATCAAAAATGAGGAGAAAAATCATCGAACATGCCCACGGAACGATTGGCAGGTATTTAAATATTTTCCAACCTGTACGATCCGACTTGGGATCGGTCGCTGGCCATCAATAGGCTGTATGGCATTCCCCCCAATTTGATCATTTACTGGATTGGAAGCAGGATCTGAAATAAATTGCATGGTTTACCAGGCCTTGCATGGGTGGAGCTAGTGGACCAACTCTGCAATGTTACGCTTCCCCCCAAAATACTACATTTAGAGAGTGTACCTGAGACCAAAGAGGTCTCAGGTTTTATACCTACCTGGGACTCGGTCCCTTGCTGGTTCCCCGGATCGCTCCTGTCTCCCCCTGGATGGGCTTGCCTTGCATTGTGGCTGAGTTGTGCTTTGTTGCGCATGCGCCGCACTCTCACAGTCAGGAGCGGTCTGCACCTGTGCATACTGCAGAGCTGTGCATGCACGATGAAGTGCGACTCAGCCAGAGCACCAGGCTGTCCAGCAGGGAGACAGCAAGGGACTGAAGTGGCCTCAAGGGGGCGGAGGAAGCCCCAGATAAGTATAAAACCTGAGACCTCTTTGGTCTCAGCTTTCCTTTAACAATTAAAGATTGTAAATTATATACAACTCGACATTTGGCCAATCATACGCACTGACTTCTGATTTTGATTGGCCGAGCTGTAATCAATTTGCAGTAAATATGCATGCAAGCCGGCCTGTTACCATCTTATTGACCACCTCAACAAGCAATGCCCGCCATACCGACGACAGGTGTCAGCGTTCCTCCGTACCGCGATATATAACGAGGGCTAAACGCCGGACCTCATCCAATATTCATCTGCAGTATTCTACGGTGAAGGAAAAAAAAAAAAAAGAAAACCCCTCTACAGGATTAAACCTGCTTCTCAATTTAACTGCGTTAAGAAATTAAACCTGATTCTAGAATTAAATGAGCTAAAGTATTAACTCTGATTCTTGATTTACATCGCTCGGCGAGAAAAGAAGCGCTTATTTTATGGCCCAGCGGAAAGTCCAATTTGCTCATTTTCAAGGTTAGATGGGATCCTTAATTGTTTTTATGTTAGTCAAAAAAATGGTTCCCATTAAATAGCTGCTCGGTGGGTCCGCACCGCCATGTTCCCGCCGTAATATTCAGTGTTAAACCGTCTAGATTCCGGCTGGCGGGGATATTAACGCCGTCGGATAATCCATCCTGTTTATGGACATGCAGAATGATAAAAAAAAAACCCTCTTCCACTTTTTACAAAGCATCTCAACCTTGACCCGCCGAAAACGTCCTCCTGGGATACAAAAAAAAGGGGGAATTGTGTATTCCTCTCATTGTTTCGTAATGAATGGCGTCTTTTTTCCATATGATAAAAGGCAGAGTATATTTCAAACGAGAACATTGGATCACTGAGGGCTCGAAAACCTCTCTAAATTGAACCACAAATCTAAAAGGGTCTCCATTGTTTGAGCGAAACGCGTTCCCCCTCCCCCCGCACTACCGCTGAGCGCTCTCGACGGACAATGAGCGCACCGGCCGCACAATGTTCTACAGAATAACCCTGTTTGTCGATTACTGTTCTTTTCTGCATTTGTAGTAGGCAGGCATCATCCCGCTTTGTTCGGTAACATAACAACTCTCTGGATGAGCAGAAATAGCAGACGGTATGCACAGCACAGCAGAGAATAACTTGCTACAGAACATTATCGCGGCTGTATAAACAACTCGCCGCTTAAAAACGGCACCGGCTGTGCGCATTACAAAAACAGACGAGAGAAAAAAGCGTTACGCAGAGCTTGATCGTCCACAGGCAACTTAGGCAGGTGCCTGTGGCCTAGCGGATGTCAAAGGGCCCATCTGTCACCTTTTCTGACCTCTCTCCACTTCAGCTTACCAAAAATACCACAATGGAGCCCCAAATATATTACCTTGCCTAGGGCCCAGTGGCGTAGCTAAGAAGCCGTGGGCCCCAGTGCAAGTTTAGCATTGGGGTTCCCCAAGCATGTTATAGTTAACAATTGAATCAATTCCGTGAAATCGGAATGAGCATCCCTACTATAGAAGTGAGTATTATCAGCACAGCACCAATAGAGAGCTAATACTGTGTTTGAGGGGTGGGCCCCTCAGGGCCCCTCTTAGCCCAAGGGCCCCGATGCGGTCGCTACCTCTGCACCCCCTATTGCTACGCCCCTGCTGGGGCCCCATTACTAGAGACGCTCATTCGCATTCAGCAGAAATGAAATTTACGCATTTCCGATCGGATATTTGGCATTTCAGATCACAGCTTGGAAAACGGAAATTGGAAATCTGCAGAAATCCGCAGAACTCAGAAGCATTAGACCAATCAGAGAATGATACATTTTTCCGCTAAAATCAGATTACCGCGGTAATTTTAGACCAATCACAAGGCCAAATTTTTATTTTTCCAACTTTAATTTCGATTTTTTTTTGGTCATTTTTTTAAAATTCTCTGATGCAAAAATTGACAAAATACTAATTGGAAATCGGAAAAACAGAAAATTGGAATTTCTGCGTAAATGGAATGGACATTTCAAACTATCCCTACCTATTACATCTGAAACCATCTCTGGTTACTTGTTACCCCTGGGGGGTGTCAATTTACACATCATCATCATTTCTCAAGGGGTCCTGCAAAGACTGGCAGTTTTTTCTCACTTAAAGAGGCACTGAAGTGACATGCAGTAGAATGAAGTAAATTATTCAGAACTAGCTGGTCACCCGGCGTTGCCCGATTATGTATTTTGCAGGTGTTGGCCCCACCCACTTTTTCTAACTCTAACACACAATTATTTAATTACTCAATGACCTAGTTCGTGAGCTTTGCGGTCTTTGGCGCACCAGGTTTGAGGCTTGTGCCATTAACAGTGCAAGAATGGCAGCAATTACATATTCCCCTTGAAAAATCAATAGGCTCATTTTGATTGGCTTTTATAGACTCCACCCACCTTTCTGAATATTAATCCCAGTCACCCAGTGACCAACTGTGCAAAGTTTGAGAACCCTGCCATTAACAGTGTAAGAATGGCTGCTGTTTACATTTACCATTGAAATTTGTATTTGTCTCCAACCCCTTTTTGGTTATGGGAATAAAAAGTATCCTATACTGTATTCCAGGCAATGTACTATGTGTGTGCCAAATTTCATTCAAATCTGTTCAGTCATTTTTGCGTGATCGAGTAACAAACATCCAAACATCCAAACATCCAAATAGCCAAACATCCAAATATCCAAACTTTCCCATCTATAATATTAGTGAGATTACCCAAAGTAAGTGAAAAAGTACTGTCCAAATTATTTTCTTGCATGCTAGTGGTGTAAAGGCCATTTTATTGACAAGGGCCCATATGCAATTCACCTTTTCTCTTGAGATTCCTGCTAGGTGATATTTACACAACATCTCAATAGAGACGGCCTGAACTGTCCGCCGGCGATCAGTATTGTGCGAACTTCCGCTATTGGCATTTGCAGCGAACATTTGGTGTGTTCGACCCGTCCCCTAAACATTATCATTGAGCTAAACTTTGACCCCTTACCTCAGCCAATCGGCTAGCACCCCCTTCTGGATCCCCCACCCCCTATCAAAAAGCAGTTGCGGTGGCCATATTGGATTCATTCTCTGCTAGCTGCTGACTGTTAGTGAGGGCCGGGTCAGACTTGCTGCAGATAGGTAGGGAAAGCATTAGCTAGGCCTGTGTTCTTGTTTCTAACTTGCTGTGAAAGCACCCCAAACAGCCCTTTTGAGGACTAGTACATCAGTCTCCTGTGTTTTTTTATGTGTGACACTCCACAGCCCACTGACACCAGAGCTGTGTGCACACTACTGCTGTTGCCTCATTAGGTTGCAGGCACAGAACCACTCCAGTGCATTATTATGTCACTGTATTCTGACAGTACTATTGCATTTCTCTGTGTGTGACACTCCACAGCCCACTGACACCCAGAGCTGTGCACACTACTGCTGTTGCTACATTAACTTGCAGACACAGTACCACCCCTATGCATTATTATTTCACTATTGCATCTCTCTGTGTGACACTCCACAGCCCACTGATACCCAGAGCTGTGCATAATGTGATTTCTGCCCTTTAGGGATTAAAACTTGACTTTGCGACAACTCAGTAATTTTTGGTGGGACTTTTGGCATGGACCCCCCTCCAGCATCCTGTCCAGGTGTTAGAGCCCTTCAAACAACGTTTCCATCACTTTTGTGGCCAGAAGGTAGGTTTCAAAAGTCGCCTGGCCATTGAAGTCTACGGGGGTTCGCCAGATTCGCCTGTTCGTGGACAATTGTGGAAGTTCGCGTTCACCATTCACAAACCCAAAATTTTATGTTCGCCACATCTCTCAATAAAATGCCTTTAAAGTGTACCAGAGATCAAACTGCTGTAAAGATTCCATACTTCCCAGGGGCTTCCTCCCGCTGTCTGCCGTCCCTCGCCGTCCTCCCACTGTCTGCCGTCCTCTGCCGCTCCCCCGCCTCCCATATCGCCGCTCCCTGCCTGTGTCCCTTCCCTCTAATCAGCGAGGAGGGAAGGGACGGAGGCGGGGAGCGACGCTATGAAGGAGGCGGAGGAGCGGCAGAGACTGACACTTGTAAATAGCCGGCTGGCGACACGCTGCATGTTGCCAGCACGGCGATTGATTTATGGGGGTATTGCAGAGTGCAGGGGGGAGACTGGGGCAAACAGTATAGCAACAGCTGGGTATTATATGCAGACCCAGCCTTTGTATGCTAATTAGATTCCTAGAACCCACTTAGGGTTCTCTTTAACCACTTAACGACCAGCCAACGCCGATAGGTGGCGGCTGGTCGCAGTGGTATTTCCATGGAAATTTCCATGTCAGTTCACAGCGGGGGGAAGAAATCCCCGGTGTTTACGTCGCACAGCGCTGCTGTTGCAGCAGCGCCGTAAAGGAGATCGGCGATCCCCGGCCTCTGATTGGCCGGGGATCGCCGGCATCTGATAGGCTGAAGCCTATCAGAGGCAGTACAGGATGGATCGCCGTCCTGTACCGCCCATAGTTAGGAGGAGAGGGAGGGAAGGAGAGGAAGGGTGGAATAGCACTGCGGAGGTGGGCTTTGAGCAACCCCCCCACCGCTCGGCAGTAGGCAGCAGCGGCGATCAGACCCCCCCTCCCCAGCAGGATATCCCCCTAGTGGGGAAAAAAGGGGGGGGGGGGAGTCTGATCGCCCTGCCTCAAACCTGATCTGTGCTGCGGGCTGAAGAGCCTACCAAGCACAGATCAATGCAAATTGATGCGGTCCTTAACAATGAAATGCTCAGGATAATTTTGATAGTACCTTTTTCGCCAACTTTTGGGTACTTTTCCAATTGTAAAATGCTGAAAAGTTACAGTATTTTAAAGAGAAGATGAAAATTATCTTCTAGAGAAAGAGATATCTCAGGAAAAAAAGTGAATTGCATCTGTACACGGGAGTAAGCAGTGCCGGGCCGAGGCATAGGCTGGAGAGGCTCCAGCCTCAGGGCGCAGTGTAGGAGGGGGCGCACAATTCATTCAGCTGTCATTCCTAATTGTGTATGAAGCAGAAGGAAATAAGAAAAGGGGATACATAGCAGTGACTGCAAGCCAGATAACTAGATATTAAGGTGTTGGGGAGGTTGTGGGCCCTGTGGCCCTCTTAGTCTAATAGCAATCAGTGTGTGACAGCTGGGGTGGGAGGGATGGGGGGTGCACTTTGGTGTCTCAGCCTGGGGTGCTGGAGGACCTTGTCCCGGCTCTGGGAGTAAGAGATAATTGCATGTTGGCCCTAATGGTGAATACGATGTAGTCATCTATACATTCCTTTTTGTAATATTTATATCTGTGTATTTCTGTGTTTTTGTGAGCTAAGCACTGTGTGGGTTGTTACTGACTCTCCAGTTATTGTCTGATTTTGTATTTTGGTGTTGACAGCCTCTTAGCAACACTTTGATATGCTTTATTTTATTTTACTGTGAGTCACAGTGTTTATGTTTATCTGAATTTGTGGGAAGCAGCATATGGTTCCAAGCAGATATTTGTCTGAACAACTTTCTATGTACATTCCGATGCCGAATTCATCCGCGATTCCATTTTGCTGTACGGTCTTTCGTGACCTCTGGCTTCCTAAAATATAACAAGAATAAAACTGAACTGGTCATTGTATGATTTTCCCTGTGGTGTGTTAAAGGACATCCGAAGTGACATGTGACATGCTGAGATAGACATGTGTATGTACAGTGCCTAGCACACAAATAATTAGGCTGTGTTCCTTTTTTTTCTTTCTCTATCTGAAAGAGTTAAATATCAGGTATGTAAGTGGCTGACTCAATCCTGACTCAGACAGGAAGTGACTGCAGTGTGACCCTCACTGATAAGAAATTCCAACTATAAAACACTTTCTTAGCAGAAAATTGAGAGCAGGAAAGAGATAAAAAGGTTCAATAGTTCATAGAGTTTAGCTCTGGCATACTTCAATGAATGTGTCATTGAGCAAAAAGAATAAAACAGTTAAAACTTTAAAAGTAGATTTAAACATAAAATAAAACTGTGGAATATCTTAAAAGGTCATTTTTAGGAGAAGGAAGATAGATACAATAGTTTATTTCATAAGTTTATTTTTACCTTGGGTGTTCTTTAATCCTTTGCCGTGCCTAGATCAATGATACAGGTTAATACAGTGGAGTCTTGGTTATCCGGCACCGAAAGTGATTGGCTGATACCAGATAGTGATGAGCGAATATGCTAATATTCTTTTTGAACTAATTTTCTCGAAATTAATGTTAGATTCGACTTTCAAGCAAAAATGCCATCGAAAATTATTTTGCAATAAGTTTGAGATTTTTAACATCTTCAAATTTAGCGTGGTATTTTTAAATTTTTTTTTTTTTTGCGTTTTCGAGAATTTTCACCATATTGCAAAAAACACAATGTATTTTCACAAAATTGAAAATACCATATTCGGTGCAAAAATGACTTTAGCAAACATTGGCGAGGAACACATTCTTATCCTGTGCAAAATATGTGAATATGTTGTTGAAATTGCAGTAATTGCAGCAAGCAGGATAACCCCACAAGAACAAAGTCATTACTGGGTCAGAACGGTCTGTTTTTAAACTATCAATTCCAATTAGAGGCAAGGAAACGTATTTAAATTTTAGTATGATAGTAAGTCAGGTTGCACATAAAAAGTGCAGGATAAGTAGGAGGGACGGATCTAGGGGGGGACGGGGGGGTGGACGGCAGGCGGGTATCTTGCCCCAGGCGCAGTTTGTTGAATTCTTAAAAAGGCGGCAAAATTTGGATGGGGAATGGCAGTTTAGGCGCCAAAACCTGACCTTGCCCCAGGCGCAACTTGGTTTAGATCCGTCCCTGATAAGTGGGTAAATTCACCAAATCTCTATTGATGGCGTTCAGAAAGCTCATGTTCAGTTTACCTACATTTACACAGAGCAGGATTATCCACCAGGCAAAGCAGTATATTGATAGCTGTGCCAAAATCAGTTAAATACTGTAAAAACCTTTAATAAATGGCCAAATTAAAACCAAATTAAAACCAGCAATAAAACAATAAACATAAAATCAATAGATATTACTATAGTGGATTAGCACCTCAATATTAAAAAATCATACAATAGTGCATTCCACAGTACCGCTTATCTTTACACACCACTGTAGATGTTTCACAGTACGTTATATTCACCTACAGTGCACTATCAGGGGATTAGTGTTTAGAGTATGTAAAAGGAAACGCCGACCCAAAGTGGACAAGCCTTGAAGAAGGTAGGCAGGCCTACTGAAACGCGTTGGCTGATTGGTTAAGCAAGTGGTGACATCACCTGAACTTCCGGTTGAACACGCCAGAAGTTTGCCGATGCATTGGGTCTTTGTAGCGCAAGCCGCCTCGTATCCGGAAGGGTCTTCGGCAGAGACTCACTAACAGGATACAAGACTTTGAGTGCTGACAACACCTTCCCTCCTCTCCGTTCTGCGGACTAGTGAGTTGTACCGAATATGCTTATGCTGACGCAGCTTTGTATGTAACCGCTTAACTCTGCATGCAATGGATGATACAATATTGGAGCAACTTTAAACTACCCATATATTTGCCATATGGAAACGCCAGTGATTGATTGATGCAACTTAAGCCACATATGTGCTTGCTATATGGCTTTCTGAAACAGTGCTAATTATTGACATCTGATTTGAAGCATATGGAACTTTAAAGATAAACCTGCGGATTGATTGGCTACTGAAATTGAACACTAAACACTAATCTCCTGATAGTGCACTGTAGGTGGATATAACATACATATGAGTGAATCATCTACAGTGGTGTGTAGAGATAAGCGGTAGTATGGACACTATTGTGTGATTTTTCAATATTGAGGTGCCAATCCACTATAGTAATATCTATTGATTTTATGTTTATGGTTTTATTGCTGGTTTTAATTTGGCCATTTATTAAAGGTTTTTTTTACAGTATTTAACTGTTTTTGGCGGTGGTATCAATATTCTGTTTTGTCCATTTTTTCAGAGGGGATGAGAGTTTAACCCCTTGTTTATCTTTGCAGCGTCTGTTGATAACTACTAATATTTCAGCGCTACAACTGCTATTAGATTTTTATGCACCAGGCAACCTAGGCAGATGCTTGGGGCCTACTGGCTCTCAAGAGGCCCACCAGCCACCTTTCCTGACCTCTCTCCACTTCAGATTACCAAAAGGACCACAAGTGGCCCCCAAATGTAATATCTTATCTAGAGCCCCGTTACATCTTATCTATCTCTGCCTTTACATCATTTACGCGGCGAGTTATGCGGATTGCGCACCAAGTTACATTCACGCAGCACGTATGTTGCTTGTGTAACAGGCATCGTAAATTGCGTACATAAAAAAAGGGCGTCCGGAAATGAGGGGGTGCTAGATAATACCAATAGTATAATATCTGTAATTTTACCGATATTCTACAATCGCTTTACCTGACCTTCCTCTTACATTAACCCCCACTACCTACTCCTAACGTTAAGTTATCACAGGTGGCGACATTTTTAGTGCTGACAGGTGCATCCCTGTGGAATGTTTGTATACTTGGTGTTCCATTAGGATTTCAATATTTGGAAGCAGAAATGAAGCATCAGCTCTTTCTTCAAAGCGGCACATCGCAGTAGGAAGGCTGGTCCTATTTTTAAAAGTTTTAAGTGTTTTTCTCTCCCTAAGAAAAATAGATCTGCACTGTGCTCCAAATTACTGTAAAGTTGGGTTACATGAGGACGTTATTCAATCTGGCCAACTAATCTGGAAAGCATCCTCACCCCACACTGAAAACAAAGTTAGCTGGGGATTAATTGGGAGGGGCTTGTAGTGACCCCCAAAGCGCAAGGGTGTGATTATAAATCCTGGGGCACCCCAGCAAAACTTTGATGGGGCTGCCTTTATCATAGCACTCAAATGTCCCTGTTTTGGGGAACAGTCCCTCTTTGGGAACTCAATCCCAGCATGATCTGCGCGTGGAGGAAAAACGTTTTAGCCATTTATTTAGGAAAGGGTTCTTTACAGTAAGAGTGATTAAGATGTGGAATGCATTGCCACAGGAAGTCGTTATGGCAAACTCTATACCTGCATTTAAAGGGGGCTTAGATGCTTTCCTTGTGTTCACCGTCGCTGGGTGGCGACTAGATTGGTGGACACACATTCATCCTGTCTCTGTGCTCCTTCTCTTTAAGGGCATTGCTTTAAATCTGTACAATTCCCATCTGACATCTGTGGCCGTGCAGAGGCGGTGCTTGTTTGCACGCCACAGCGCCATCTGCCGGTGGGAATTGCCCTCTGCTGGTGCACCTAACCTGGGTTCTCTCAATTACACGTTCGTGGAGGTTTTCCACAGTGTCAGCGCGCGTTCTGTGCGCTGACCACGGAAACGATTCCGCAAACGTTACAGAATAAAGTTTAGAGTCCATTTTAACTAATTTTTCATTATAAAAATACAAGTGTTTACACAGATATGTACATCAGTCCAGAAAGAAGAACAAATGGGGAAGAATGAGGGACAGAGGCATTACATATATAGTTACATAATTATTTTGGTTGAAAAAAGACATACGTCCATCGAGTTCAACCAGTATAAAGTACAACACCAGCCTGCTCCCTCACATATCCCTGTTGATCCAGAGGAAGGCGAAAAAACCCTTACAAGGCATGGACCAATTAGCCCCTAAAGGGAAAAATTCCTTCCCGACTCCAGATGGCAATCAGATAAAATCCCTGGATCAGCATCATTAGGCATTACCTAGCAATTGTAGCCATGGATGTCTTTCAACGCAAGGAAAGCATCTAAGCCCCCTTTAAATGCAGGTATAGAGTTTGCCATAACGACTTCCTGTGGCAATGTATTCCACATCTTAATCACTCTTACTGTAAAGAACCCTTTCCTAAATAAATGGCTAAAACGTTTTTTCTCCATGCGCAGATCATGTCCTCTAGTCCATTGAGAAGGCCTAGGGACAAAAAGCTCATCCGCCAAGGTATTATATTGCCCTCTGATGTATTTATACATGTTAATTAGATCCCCTCTAAGGCGTCTTTTCTCTAGACTAAATAAACCCAGTTTATCTAACCTTTCTTGGTAAGCGAGCCCTTCCATCCCAAGTATCAATTTTGTTGCTCGTCTCTGCACCTGCTCTAAAACTGCAATATCTTTTTTGTAATGTGGTGCCCAGAACTGAATTCCATATTCCAGATGTGGCCTTACTAGAGAGTTAAACAGGGGCAATATTATTCTAGCATCTCGAGTTTTTATTTCCCTTTTAATGCATCCCAAAATTTTGTTAGCTTTAGCTGCAGCGGCTTGGCATTGAGTACGATTATTTAACTTTTTGTCGATGAGTACTCCTAAGTCCTTCTCCAAGTTTGATGTCCCCAACTGTATCCCATTTATTTTGTATGGTGCTAGACCATTTGCGTCATTTTCGCAAAATTTCGCATAATTTTGCGCCGACTTTAATTGCAAAGCCCCCCATACATGCTATTGCTACCAAAATTGCTAGACATGTTAAGCAGAATAGTGGGTCGTATACGTTACAAAAATAATTTTTCAAAAAGACATTGTAGTTTTTGAGAAACTCGATTTAAAAAAAATGCAAAGAAAAAATGATTTTTAAACTGTCATTTTACTAAGTTTAAAAAACATTTTTTACGTGCATTTTTAAAGTCGAGTTTCTCAAAAACTATAAGGTCTTTTTTTTTTGTACTCGTACCCACGATTCTCCTTAACATATGCAGCAATTTTGGTGACAATAGCAAGTATGGGAGCTGTGCTATTTACTGCTAAAGTCGGTGAGAAATTACGCAAAATTTTATGCGAAATTACAAATGACTACACGAAATCACTTGAATTTGCAAATCGTAACTACGTATAAACGTGATTGCGAAAATTTGCGCGAAATTTAGCAAAATCATAATTTGTTGATTAAATCATCACTACTTCTCTATAAATAGCACAGCAGAACATTTTTGTCATTAGCATTACAAACGTATATCTCGCGTCCTTTGGAACCCGGCCGTGTGCGGTCGCCGACCCGAACGCCAGGTCAGCCAATCCATTCCACGGATCATTGACAACATGCTGGAATGTTCCTGCAGTGACACAGGGAAGGTAATAAGGCAATCTCCCCCCAGCGCGGTCGCATGTGGCGTGCTCCGATCTCCGTGCCATTTTGTCTAGTAATTATTTCATAATTGAACCAGCAGGGCTTGAGGTAAAACAACACTGCCTGGTAAGCAGGGTAATTTAGGTATGCAAATCTATTCAGATGAGGTGAATTGTGTTTTTTTATACCTTTCTTGTGGTGTGCAGGCTCGTCTGGTACCTGACTGTGAGGGACGCCATTATAACGTTGTAAATAAAGGGGGAAAATAACACTATTTATGGCAGATCTCTGATAGGCTAAACAAGCAAACAAACATCACACACGCAGGTAGAGATGAGCGTAATGACCTAATTACGAATTTCCGAAATTTCGCGAAATTACTACAATTACGATTTTAGCAGTAATTGAAATTTCGTAATTTTCGCAAATTACGCAAATTTTCCTAATTACGATTACGAAATTTAGTATTTTAAAATTTGCAAAGGTTTCTATCCCTCTAGATGCCTAAAATGAATAACCAACCAACCAACCAACCTCCTCCTCCTCCTCCTCCTCCTCCTCCTCCTCCTCCTCCTCCTCCTCCTCCTCCTCCTCCTCCTCCTCCTCCTCCTCCTCTCTCTCTCTCTCTCTCTCTCTCTCTCTCTCTCTCTCTCTCTCTCTCTCTCTCTCTCTCTCTCTCTCTCTCTCTCTCTCTCTCTCTCTCTCTCTCTCTCTCTCTCTCTCTCTCTCTCTCTCTCTCTCTCTCCAGAGATTTGTAGTATTTCAAACAGAGCCAACAGAGCCCCAGATAGCCATGTAGAGTTAGGTCACAGCTAGCCTGGCTGTGGTGCAATTGGTTAGTGTGTCTGGCTGGTAGTGTTGGGCGAACAGTGTTCGCCACTGTTCGGGTTCTGCAGAACATCACCCTGTTCGGGTGATGTTCGAGTTCGGCCGAACACCTCATGGTGTTCGGCCTTTTAAGTTCGGGTTCGCCCCGAACTTCTGTATGCCCCCGAACAGGGCCGAACAGGGCCCCTGTTCGGGCGAACAGGGCCCTGTTCGGCCGAACAGGCCGCAATACGGCCCCCCCTATGGGGTCGCAGGCATAAGGGGGGAGCATGCCCCGATCGCGGGGGGGGTCGGAAATTCCCCCCACCCCCTCCGCTAGCGCTCCCCCCTCTGCCCGCTTCCCCATTCAAAAGTTTCAAGAAGTACCTGTATAGCGGATGGCCTGGCAGTGGGCGGCACTGTGGAGTGAGGAGGAGGAGGAGTCCGGAGAGTGACGAGTTGAGGGGGGCCGGGCAGCGGGCGTGAGGTCAGAGAAAGGGCGGAAGTTCCGCCCTTTCGCTGACCTCACGCCCGCTGCCCGGCCTCCCTCAACTCGTCACTCTCCGGACTCCTCCTCCTCCTCACTCCACAGTGCCGCCCACTGCCAGGCCATCCGCTATACAGGTACTTCTTGAAACTTTTGAATGGGGAAGCGGGCAGAGGGGGGAGCGCTAGCGGAGGGGGTGGGGGGAATTTCCGACCCCCCCCGCGATCGGGGCATGCTCCCCCCTTATGCCTGCGACCCCATAGGGCCCCCAAAATAGGGATGTTCGGGAAGTTCGGGGTTCGGCCCGAACATGCCGAACATCTCGGCCATGTTCGGCGAACTTTCCCGAACCCGAACATCCAGGTGTTCGCCCATCACTACTGGCTGGTAACAGCAAGGTTACAGGTTTGATTCCATCCAGGCATGTCTTTTCCTTTTGCGTGCGCGCGCTGCGCCATTGAACCCCATGGGGTATTTTGCGTGCGTAAAACTTTACGCATGCAAAACTTTGTGCTCGGTGTTTGGACAACTGTTGAACTCAAAAGGAAAAGACATGCCTGGATGGAATCGAACCTGTAACCTTGCTGTTACCAGCCAGACACACTAACCAATTGCACCACAGCCAGGCTAGCTGTGACCTAACTCTACATGGCTATCTGGGGCTCTGTTGGCTCTGTTTGGACAACTGTTGAACGCAAAAGGAAAAGACATGCCTGGATGGAATCGAACCTGTAACCTTGCTGTTACCAGCCAGACGCACTAACCAATTGCACCACAGCCAGCCTAGCATTTAGCATTGTGAAACCATCCTCTGCTAGGCATGATTTCATTTTTGCACCTCACTCTATCGCATGGTCCATGGTCCAATCACAAAGCCCTGCACCCAGCATGTGTCTCATATGACTGTCTACAAGTAAGATTTAGGTTAGCAGTCTATTTAGTGTGTGTTTGGTGGTATGGTGGTGAGCATAGCTGTCTTCCATGTGGTTGGCCTGGGTTTGATCCCTGGACATGTCATGAATGTGAGTATGGTTTTGAAATACTACAAATCTCTGGAGAGAGAGGGAGAGAGAGGGAGAGAGAGGGAGAGAGAGGGAGAGAGGGAGAGAGAGAGAGGGAGAGAGAGGGAGAGAGAGGGAGAGAGAGGGAGAGAGAGAGAGGGAGAGAGAGGGAGAGAGAGGGAGAGAGAGGGAGAGAGAGGGAGAGAGAGAGAGGGAGAGAGAGGGAGAGAGAGGGAGAGAGAGGGAGGAGGAGGAGGAGGAGGAGGAGGAGGAGGAGGAGGAGGAGGAGGAGGAGGAGGCTGGCTGTGCTATTCATTTTAGGCATCTAGAGGGATAGAAACCCTTACAAACCTGAAAAAGTAAAATTTCGGTTGGAGACACGAAATTCGCCATTACGGAAGTGAAATTTCGATTACGAAATTGTAAATTACGATTTGAAAATTAATTACGAAATTACGAATTTGGGTCGTAATGTTAAATTTCGCATTCGTAATAAAAGCAGTTCGAAATTTCGAAAATTTCAGCTCATCTCTACACGCAGGCATGAGAGTGACATAAAAACCACAGAAATACCATAAACACTGCCAAATATATATCCACTGATCACAGCCAGTCTTCATCCATCTTATTAGCTTTACATTAGTGATATGCTGGTAATGAATCCCTTTATATGTGCATTGATGAGTGGTAATCCTTAACCACTTTCTGACCACATCACGCCGATGGGAGTGGCCGCGGCGGCAGCCACAGGACCGCCTAACGCCGATTGGCGTAAAGTCCTGGGGCTCTGTTTTGCAGGAGATCGCGCGCATCTCCTGCTTGGGGGGCGGAGCTCCACCCCGCCTTCAGTCTCCAAACGGCTATTGCCGCTCGGGAGACTGTTAGACGGCGTGATCGCCGTCTATTTACACTGTGCAGCGCTGCGATCAGCAGCAGCGCTGCACTGAGGACAGCCGTGTGACACGGCTGTCCCCCTGGGGGACAAGAGAGCGATCGGCTCTCATAGGCAGAAGCCTATGACAGCCGATCAACGTAATTGGCTGGCTGTGGGGAAGGCGGGAGGGAGGGACTGTAATTAAAGAAACAGTTGTTTTTTTAAGAAAAGCACCAACAATAATATTTGTAAAAAAATAAATAAACATGGGGGGAGCAATCAGACCCCACTAACAGGGAGCTCTGTTGGTGGGGAGAAAAGTGGGGGGGAATCACTTGTGTGCTGTGTTGTGCGGCCCTCCAACTTCGCCTTAAAGCTGCAGTGAACAATTTTACTAAAAATGGCCAGGTCACTAGGGGGGTTTAGCCCTGCAGTCCTCAAGAGGTTAAAGGGAACTTGAGCGGGGATTTTAAAAAAAATTATACATACCTGGGGCTTCCTCCAGCCCCCTACAGGCTGATCACTCCTTCGCCATCCTTCTCCACTGCCCGGATTGTCTGCAATTTGGCCCCAAACGTGCTCTGGTCTGGGGCATCCTGCGCACACGTGGCCTGGCCGCCCCGGTTGCGCTCCCATCGCTTCCTGCACCATACGGGAGCACACCTCTTACTCCTTAACCACTTCGCATCCAGACCTTTTTTTCCCACTTATGGACCAGAGCAGTTTTGACAGTTTAACTATGTCCTTATTTAATTAGAAATCACTTTATCCCTACTTATGACACAGAAATGAAATGTATATATTATATTGTTTTTTTCAAGACAAAATAGGCTTTCATTGTATGCCATTTTTCCCCTTGAACAATTTTGTTTTCTATGAATTTTAATAGGAAAATAAGAAGAAAAAAAAAAAGAAAAAACACATTATTTCTCAGTGTTACCAATTCCAGTTTAATAATAAAAAGTGCTACTGTAGATAAAAACACAAATTTTGTTTGGCTATACTTACTGCCTATCACAGAACTTAGATTATGTTCCTGACCCAATTTATGGTGAAGATATTGGATTCTCAAATAATGCTGAAACAATTGCCCTCTTTGTCTCTATGGTAGCACGGCCCTGTTTTTATTGTACAAATCGGACAGTACAGATTCTCTTAAAAGGTGGCCATACACTGCTCGATTTGCCGCCAGATTCGACCAACAGATAGATCCCTCTCTGATCGAATCTGATCAGAGAGGGATCGTATGGCTGCCTGTACTGCAAACAGATTGTGATTCGATTTCAGCATGAAACCGATACTATCTGTGGAGCTGCCGCTGCTTCCCCCCCCCCCCCCCCCCGTATACATTACCTGCTCCGGCCGGCGCGTGGGACACACTGTCACCGATGTCTTCTTCTCTGCTGGGTTCCGCGTTCCGGTCCGGCTGGCTTCACTTCTTTCTGTCCAGGGAAATTTAAACAGTAGAGGGCGCTCTACTGTTTAAACTTCCTGCCGGGACAGGAAGTGAAGCCAGCCGGACCAGAATGCGGAACCCAGCAGAGAAGAAGACATCGGTGACAGTGTGTCCCACGCGCCGGCCGGAGCAGGTAATGTATTGCCGCTGTATTGCGTCAGTCATCGGGCATTCGAATGCCGCTATCGACGCACTCCCGACCCGCCGGCGATCAAGAAAAATCTTCCGCATGGACGGCTCGATGGGAATCGACGGGAACGATTAATTTCCGATGGAAATCAATCGTTTGCGCAATGATTTCACAGCAGATTCCATCACAGTGATCGAATCTGCTGTATATCGGCGGGAAAATCGTTAGGTGTATGGGCCTCTTAAGACTCTGTTCCTGTACAAGTCTGAAGAAGGCTTATTAGCAAAAGCTTACTCTTTTTCTTTTAAGTTAGCCAATAAATGGTATCATCCTGATTCTAAACCTCCTGCTTTTACTGATGGCTAACACGGTACAATACTGAATCTTTATTTAGGGGACTGCTAGCTCAGTGATGTGAGAAGGTGAGACAAAATGCTGAACCCCGCGCAGCGCACAACTGACAAAAGGTAACAAAAACTCGTGCCCACGCCATGCGGAGCCACGGCAGAATGAAAGGAGCCCCCCTAAAGACACCCCAGTATATGAGACCCCCTTCTCGCTCTCTCTTACTTGTTAGTGTAGATGGAGAATGACAGCCTGTTTATTAAAATATAAACTCTCTTCTTCCATATTTACACAAATGTTACAATATTAAAATTCTTAAAGTTCAGCTTATTAAAAAGAAAAAGAAAATATCATTATTCTGAGAAGGATTGTATTTCCAGTCGCTCTGGTCGGTTTTCTCGTTGCGTCTTCAGAAGTGTTTTGATAAATCCACTTCATTAATCTCCCATATTGCCTGTGTGAACCTGTCTGCGAACAATTTGCTGTTTGACACATTAAGGCCCTGACATTTTTTTGCCATATTCATTAAGACGTGCGCGTGCAGAAGAATTGCATTTCTGACATATTACTGCTCTGCACATTTCAGCTCATTATTGCAGAAGTGTACAGAAAGTAAGCACAGGGAGCCTCGCCCCTGGATGGGGGGGAGGTCATCAGTGACAGCCGTAATATTAATAATCACTTTCACTAGGTGGATTCCGTATTCCAGCGCTTTTTGCAGAGGTCTGGGGAAGCCTACAGCAGTAAGGATTGTGGTTGCATTTCCCCTGATTCCCCACTAGTTGGCTCAATGGCTAAATTATAGTGATGAGTAGAAATAGTCAATGAGACACTGAGGATTTGCATTAAAGTGGTGGTGGTGGTTAGAGTTAAATTACACATTCATAAAGTTAAAGAGTATCTAAACCTTAATAAGTTGCCACTATATATTAACCACTTAACGACCGCCCCCAGCCGATGGGCGGCGGCAAAGTCCGGGCCCAAACGACCGCAATACGCCCATCGGCGGGGGCGGCTGCGGGAGTGGCTATGCGGCGATCGCGTCATTCGTGACGCGATCAGCCGCCGGGGACTGGCTCCGCCCCCCGTTCGCCGTAACCCGCCGGCCGTTCGGAAGCGCCGGCGGGTTACTGGCATCCGGATCGCCGCTGCAACAGTGTATAATAGGCTTTGTAATGTATACAAAGCCTATTATACTGGCTGCCTCCTGCCCTGGTGGTCCCAGTGTCCGAGGGACCACCAGGGCAGGCTGCAGCCACCCTAGTCTGCACCAAACACACTGATTTCCCCCCCCCCTGCCCCCTGATCGCCCACAGCACCCCTCAGACCCCCCCCTGCCCACCCCCCAGACCACTGTTTGCACCCAGTCACCCTCCTAATCACCCATCAATCACTCCCTGTCACTATCTGTCAACGCTATTTTTTTTTTAAGTCCCTAATCTGCCCCCTACTCCCTCCTGATCACCCCCCCACCCCTCAGATTCTCCCCAGACCCCCCCCCAGACCCCCCCCCCCGTGTACTGTATGCATCTATCCCCCCTGATCACCTGTCAATCACCTGTCAATCACCTGTCAATCACCCGTCAATCACCCCCTGTCACTGCCACCCATCAATCAGCCCCTGATCTGCCCCTTGCGGGCAATCTGATCACCCCCCCACACCAATAGATCGCCCGCAGATCCGACATCAGATCACCTCCCAAATCCATTGTTTACATCTATTCTCTCCTCTAAACACCCACTAATTACCCATCAATCACCCCCTATCACCACCTGTCACTGTTACCCATCAGATTAGACCCTAATCTGCCCCTTGCGGGCACCCAATCACCTGCCCACACGCTCAGATTGCCCTCAGACCCCCCCCTTATCAATTCGCCCGTGCAATATTTACATCTGTTATTCCGGGTAATAACCCACTGATCACCTGTCAATCACCCATCAATCACCCCCTGTCACTGCCACCCATCAATCACCCCCTGTCACTGCCACCCATCAATCAGCCCCTAACCTGCCCCTTGCGGGCAATCTGATCACCCCCCCACACCAATAGATCGCCCGCAGATCCGACATCAGATCACCTCCCAAATCCATTGTTTACATCTATTCTCTCCTCTAAACACCCACTAATTACCCATCAATCACCCCCTATCACCACCTGTCACTGTTACCCATCAGATTAGACCCTAATCTGCCCCTTGCGGGCACCCAATCACCTGCCCACACGCTCAGATTGCCCTCAGACCCCCCCCTTATCAATTCGCCCGTGCAATATTTACATCTGTTATTCCGGGTAATAACCCACTGATCACCTGTCAATCACCCATCAATCACCCCCTGTCACTGCCACCCATCAATCACCCCCTGTCACTGCCACCCATCAATCAGCCCCTAACCTGCCCCTTGCGGGCAATCTGATCACCCACCCACACCAATAGATCGCCCGCAGATCCGACATCAGATCACCTCCCAAATCCATTGTTTACATCTATTCTCTCCTCTAAACACCCACTAATTACCCATCAATCACCCCCTATCACCACCTGTCACTGTTACCCATCAGATTAGACCCTAATCTGCCCCTTGCGGGCACCCAATCACCCGCCCACACCTCAGAACGCCCTCAGACCCCAGCCCTGATCACCTCGCCAGTGCATTGCTTGCATCTATTTCCCCCCTCTAATCACACCTTGAGACACCCATCAATCACCTCCTGTCACCCCCTAGCACACCTACCCATCAGATCAGGCCCTAATTTGCCCCGTGTGGGCTCCTGATCACTCGGCCAAACCCTCAGATCCCCCTCAGACCCCCTTCCGATCACCTCCCCAGTGCATTGATTGCATCTATTTTCCCCTCTAACCGCCCCCTGAGACACCCATCAATCACCTCCTGTCACCCCCCTAGCACTCCTATCCATCAGATCAGGCCCAATACATCCTGTCATCTAAGAGGCCACCCTGCTTATGACCGATTCCACAAAATTTGCCCCCTCATAGACCACCTGTCATCAAAATTTGCAGATGCTTATACCCCTGAACAGTCATTTTGAGAAATTTGGTTTCCAGACTACTCACAGTTTTGGGCCCGTAAAATGCCAGGGCAGTATAGGAACCCCACAAGTGACCCCATTTTAGAAAGAAGACACCCCAAGGTATTCTGTTAGGTGTATGATGGGTTCATAGAATATTTTATTTTTTGTCAAAAGTTAGCGGAAATTGGATTGTTATTGTTTTTTTCACAAAGTGTCATTTTTCACTAACTTGTGAGAAAAAATAAAATCTTCTATGAACTCACCATACCCCTAACGGAATACCTTGGGGTGTCTTCTTTCTAAAATGGGGTCACTTGTGGGGTTCCTATACTGCCCTGGCATTTTAGGGGCCCTAAACCGTGAGGAGTAGTCTAGAAAACAAATGCCTCAAAATGACCTGTGAATAGGACGTTGGGCCCCTTAGCGCACCTAGGCTGCAAAAAAGTGTCACACATGTGGTATCGCCATACTCAGGAGAAGTAGTATAATGTGTTTTGTGGTGTATTTTTACACATACCCATGCTGGGTGGGAGAAATCTCTCTGTAAATGGACAATTGTGTGTAAAACAAATAAAAAAATGTGTCATTTACAGAGATATTTCTCCCACCCAGCATGGTTATATGTAAAAATACACCACAAAACACATTATACTACTTCTTCTGAGTACGGCGATACCACATGTGTGACACTTTTTTGCAGCCTAACTGTGCTAAGGGGCCCAAAGTCCAATGAGTACCTTTAGGATTTCACAGGTCATTTTGAGACATTTGGGTTCAAGACTACTCCTCACGGTTTAGGGCCCCTAAAATGCCAGGGCAGTATAGGAACCCCACAAGTGACCCCATTTTAGAAAGAAGACACCCCAAGGTATTCTTTTAGGTGTATGATGAGTTCATAGAAGATTTTATTTTTTGTCACAAGTTAGCGGAAATTGATATGTATTGTTTTTTTTTTTCACAAAGTGTCATTTTCCGCTAACTTGTGACAAAAAAAAAATCTTCTATGAACTCACCATACTCCTAACAGAATACCTTGGGGTGTCTTCTTTCTAAAATGGGGTCACTTGTGGGGTTCCTATACTGCCCTGGCATTTTAGGGGCCCTAAACCGTGAGGAGTAGTCTAGAATCCAAATGCCTCAAAATGACCTGTGAATAGGACGTTAGGCCCCTTAGCGCACCTAGGTTGCAAAAAAGTGTCACACATGTGGTATCGCCGTACTCAGAAGAAGTAGTATAATGTGTTTTGGGGTGTATTTTTATACATACCCATGCTGGGTGGGAGAAATCTCTCTGTAAATGGACAATTGTGTGTAAAAAAAATCAAATAATTGTCATTTACAGAGATATTTCTCCCACCCAGCATGGGTATGTGTAAAAATACACCCCAAAACACATTATACTACTTCTCCTGAGTACGGCGGTACCACATGTGTGGCACTTTTTTGCACCCTAAGTGCGCTAAGGGGCCCAAAGTCCAATGAGTACCTTTAGGATTTCACAGGTCATTTTGCCACATTTGGTTTCAAGACTACTCCTCACGGTTTAGGGCCCCTAAAATACCAGGGCAGTATAGGAACCCCACAAATGACTCCATTTTAGAAAGAAGACACCCCAAGGTATTCCGTTAGGAGAATGGCGAGTTCATAGAAGATTTTATTTTTTGTCACAAGTTAGCGGAAAATGACACTTTGTGAAAAAAAACAATTAAAATCAATTTCCGCTAACTTGTGACAAAAAAAAAAAATCTTCTATGAACTCACCATACATCTAACGGAATACCTTGGGGTGTCTTCTTTCTAAAATGGGGTAATTTGTGGGGTTCCTATACTGTCCTGGCATTTTAGGGGCCCTAAACCGTGAGGAGTAGTCTTGAAACGAAATTTCTCAAAATGACCTGTGAAATCCTAAAGGTACTCATTGGACTTTGGGCCCCTTAGCGCAGTTAGGGTGCAAAAAAGTGCCACACATGTGGTATCGCCGTACTCAGGAGAAGTAGTATAATGTGTTTTGGGGTGTATTTTTCCACATACCCATGCTGAGTGGGAGAAATATCTCTATAAATAGACAATTGTGTGTAAAAAAAATAAAAAAATTGTCATTTACGGAGATATTTCTCCCACCCAGCATGTGTATGTGTAAAAATACACCCCAAAACACATTATACTACTTTTCCTGAGTACGGCAATACCACATGTGTGGCACTTTTTTGCGGCCTAACTGCGCTAAGGGGCCCAAAGTCCAATGAGCATCTTTAGGCTTTACAGGGGTGCTTACAATTAGGCACCCCCCAAATGCCAGGACAGTAAACACACCCCACAAATGACCCCATTCTGGAAAGTAGACACTTCAAGGTATTCAGAGAGGAGCATAGTGAGTCTGTGGCAGATTTCATTTTTTTTTGTCGCAAGTTAGAAGAAATGGAAACTTTTTTTTTTTTTTTTTTTTGTCACAAACTGTCATTTTCCGCTAACTTGTGACAAAAAATAAAATCTTCTATGAACTCACCATGCCTCTCACTGAATACTTTGGGATGTCTTCTTTCCAAAATGGGGTCATTTGGGGGGTATTTGTACTATCCTGGAATTTTAGCCCCTCATGAAACATGACAGGTGCGCAGAAAAGTCAGAGATGCTTGAAAATGGGAAAATTCACTTTTGGCACCATAGTTTGTAAACGCTATAACTTTTACCCAATCCAATAAATATACACTGAATGTTTTTTTTTTATCAAAGACATGTAGCAGAATAACTTTCGCGCTCAAATGTATAGGAAATTTTACTTTATTTGAAAAATGTCAGCACAGAAAGTTAAAAAAGTCATTTTTTTGACAAAATTCATGTCTTTTTTGATGAATATAATAAAAAGTAAAACTCGCAGCAGCAATCAAATAGCATCAAAAGAAAGCTGTATTAGTGACAAGAAAAGGAGGTAAAATTCATTTAGGTGGTAGGTTGTATGACCGAGCAATAAACCGTGAAAGCTGCAGTGGTCTGAATGGAGAAAAAGGCTCTGGTCCTTAAGGGGCGAAAAGACTGTGGTCCTGAAGTGGTTAAATAACACATAATAAAGTATGATTTTCCACACTGTACAGTATTCCACATATAGGCTTGCAATCCCTGCCCTCCGTCTGAAATCTGGCCCTGGCATTTTTTTTCTTTACCAGCCATGGGCACAAAGGATGCTGGGGGATTCATGTCATGACTCCACCCCCCATGTCCTGCTCGCAGCCCACACCCACTGTGAAAAGAGATGTAATCTGATCCAGGCAGTCAGACATCTGGGATAAGAATTTAAGCATGCTGTCTCAGATTTCTTATCCTCATAATCAGTCTGCTCTGCCTCTGCTCTGTTTCTCACTTCTTCCCTCAAGTGCTGTACCAAAACAAGCCTGGCTCTTATAATGTCATCAGTCCAGCCCATAATCTGTACAGAGCATATGCGGGATTTCACAGGAATATTTGCATGACTGGGATGGCACCAGGCTGGGGGGGAGGACAAAATGCTGGAGGGGAGGACAAAATGCTGAGGGTGCACTTGCAAGGCATCTGCATGAGGAGAAAGTAGAAAGTGCTACTACAGATATAAATGTGAGTCTATTCTATCCACTACGGTGTACCAGATATAAACTTTGTATGTTCATCTATCTGTACACAGTGCATAGAGTACATACATGTACTGCCATTCAACTTTTTTTTTTGACAGGAGGTAGTCTATAATAGCGATGAGCAGAAATGCGTAATTACGCATCGTAATTTGCAATTACAAAACATAATCGTAATGCAAAATTTCGGGGGGGGGGGGGGGGGGGGAAATCTTAATGAATTTTGTATGTAATTGTAATCATTCATAATTTTGCATAATTTTTTGTGTACCGTAATTTTGTGCCGACTTTAGGGGTTAAAAGCAAAGCTCTCATACATGCTATTGCTACCAGAATGGCTGCATATTTCACATAGTGGGTACAAGTAAAGTGGGTACAAGTCCAAAGAGTCAAGTCAAGAATTTTTCAAAAAGACCTTGTTTTTAAACCGTCATTTTTCAGAGTTTAAACACCATTTTTCCTTTGCATATTTAAAATTGATTTTTTTTCAAAAACTACAAGGTCTTTTTAAAAAATTATTTTTTGACTTGTACCCACTGTTCTCCTTAACTTCTCCCTATCACAGCAGAGGCAGTGCATTCCTTTGCTATTCGCCACCAAAGTTGGCATGAAATTGTGTGAAAATTAAGCAAAAATATATGCAAAATTACGAATGATTTTACAAAATCAATTGAATGAATAATTTGTAATAATAGGGTGTAGTAGGCAACATTTTGCATAATCGTAATTAGCTGATTACGATCAACATTGGTCTTTAAAGGGCAGTAAGCAGTAAGCAAAATAGGGAGGGAGGGGGATAGTAGGGGGTAGAGAAGGAGAGAAGGGGGGAATAATAGAGGGGAATAGTAGGGGGTAGAGAGGGAGAGAATGGGGGCATAGTAGAGGGGAATAGTAGGGGATAGGGAGGGAGAGAAGGAGGGCATAGTAGGGGTAGGGAGGGAGGGAAGGGAGGAAGGCATAGTAGGGGGTAGCGAGGGAGGGAAGAGGGGGCATAGTAGGGGGTAGAGTGGGAGAGAAGGGGAGCATAGTAGGGGATAGCAATGAGGGGGGCATAATAGGGTGTAGGGAGGGAGGGGATATAGTAGGGGATAGGAAGAGAGGGGGGCATAATAGGGTGTAGGGTGGGAGGGGAGATAGTAGGGGAAAGGAAGGGAGGGGGGCATAATAGGGTGTAGGGAGAGAGGGGGGCATAGTAGCAGATAGGGAGAGAGGGGGGCATAATAGGAGATAGAGAGGGAGAGAAGGGGAGGAGGGGAGAAAAAGACAAAAGTTTTGGGAGGGGGGAAAAAGAAAAGAAATAGATGTAAATAGGTGGGATTCTCTCTACAGTCACACTCCGTGTTTCATGCAAATAAAACAGAACACATTTTGTCTGAAGCATCCTATGAAAGGGGGTGTTTGGGGGTGCAATGATCCCCCCAGGATCCCCCCTTCCTGCGGTACGCGGCCTCCTCTGCAGTCAGGCAATAAGCACTTGTGACAGATGATCCCACAAGGAATGTAATGGAAAAGTTAGTCAGTACAGAGTAATAAATAGCAGAGACTTCATTAGGCAGTGACAGTGACTTGTCAGACTTGCCACGAGGGATATAAATTAAAGGAAAGAGTCACCACAGGGTGATAACACGTCGCAATGCTCGCAAAGCCGGGAATTTCTTAACAAGGAAAAATGCCGCCGATAATCAATGAGACAGCAGAGGAAATGCCTGTATATCTGTACAACGCGCGTTTTATCTTCTGCTCAGCACAACGGCAAAATCTCCATCATCGCCTTCTGCGCTTTATCTGTACGCTGAAATCCACACTTACAGTAAACCTCTTACTTTCATCACGCTTAATAAAGTAAAGTCAGATTTCTGAAACAAGACTTTTGTTTACACTCCTCTCCACTTGTGTCAGATAAGGCTGGTTAATGAGATGCTAATCATTCAAAGTCAATGCCAATGATATGATAATATATGCGCTCCATCAGCTTGCATAAGCTTTAGCATAACATGTAGAGGATAATGGAGATGGAAGCAATATCAGACTTTGGGCTTGATTCACTAAGACAAATAGCACGCCTTATCAGAGTTAACATGCCTTATCAGAATTAACATGCCTTATCGGAGTAGCATAGCTTCAAGCCTGCAGGGGCTCAGGGCAGGACGAGTGGATCTCTCGTCATTGCCAATTAGCAGGCATAAGTTCGTAACGCTCGCTATGCTACTCTGATAAGGCATGTTAACTCTGTTAAGGCATGTTAACTCTGATAAGGCACGTTAACTCGGATACGGCATGCTATTTGTCTTAGTGAATCAAGACGTTTGTGTTGTTGGGCTCAAAGAATAGTACACAGCAATGTTTACTCCTTGGGAGGAAAGCAATGGCAAACTTATAAACAGCAGAGATGGCACCCAGGGCTGGCTCTAGACTTTTTGCCACCAGAGGCCAACGTGTGAGGATGCCCCCCGCCCCAGATAGTTAGTATAATTGCCCCCAGTATAGGTAGCCTGGAGGGGGTAGCAACCAGGAAGGGGGGCAGTGGGCACAGCGGTGGGAAAGGGGTCGGACCCCCCCCCCCCCCCCCCTCTCCTGGGTCCTCCCCTGGTCTGCGCTCCTGTGCCAGCTGTTAGCGCAGTGTCAGGCAACGGACGGGGAAGCGATGACTCATCTCCTTACGTTCCAGCGCTGCTTTCCTCCGCTTGTCACTTCCTGCAATGCCGCCCGCTGTACTTAAGGCCCAGGGACTGATGGCACCTTATCAACAACAACTACGAACAACATTTGTATAGCGCTTTTCTCTTGTAGGACTCAAATCGCATAAGCAGGGCTCAGACCAGTGATTGGTTAAATGGTTAATTGTGGTACAGAGGAAGAATTATATAAGTCCGCAAATGCCATTCTAAACAGGTGGCTTTTCAGTGGATTTGAATAAATCCAAGGATGGGGCTGTCTTTACTGAGTGTGGTAGGGAATTCCAAAGGATAGGGGCAGCATGACAAAAAAGTCTGGCTACCTATACTGGGGCAACTATACTACCTATACTTGGAGCAACTATTCCTTGCTACCTATACTGGGGAAACTATACTACCTATACTGGGGAAACTATACTACCTATACTGGAGCAACGATACTACCCATACTTGGGGCAATTATACTAGCTACCTATACTGGGGCAACTATACTAGCTACCAATACTGGGGCAACTATACTACCTATACTGGGGGCCTGGGGCAACTATACTAGCTACCTATACTGGGGTACCTATACAGGAGAAATAATATTGGCTACTTATACTGGGGGCAAGAATACCTGGCTACCCTATACAGGGGGCACTTATACCTGGTTATTTACCTACCTATACTGTGGGTGAAATTTTCTGAGTGCTGTATGATCATTCCAAATCAGGGGGGACGACTCACAAGTTTGCCTCAGGCAGCAAAAAATCTAGAATCGCTCCTCGAAGGAGTAATGCTGAAGCTGAAACACTTTGGACACACAATGAGAAGGCAGGATTTGGAGAAGACCCTGATGCTGGTAAAGATGGAGGGCAAAAGGAGGAGGGGACAGCAGAGAATGAGATGGCCAGATAGTATCACGGAAGCAAAAACATGAGCTTGGAGAAGCTTCCAGAGGCAGTAGAGGATAGAGGGGCGTGGCGTGCTGCGCTCCATGGGGCTCCAAAGCATAACATTTGCATCAGGTTAGAAGTATCAGCATGTCACTGGCCATCCCCAGTGCCAGAAAGCTGCCAGATCCACCCTAGTCAGAGATAGTTTAATTCCTGAATCGGATTTCACAGCAAATTTGGCTAGTTTTCACTTAGCAAAAATTTTTGTGAATTTGCCAACAAAATTTGTCTTATTTTTGCATTACCATTTAAGCCCATGGGGCCAATTTTCAAAAAAAAACTTTACAGTTTTTGAGAAAATCGATTTTGAATTTTAAAGGGGAAAATGTACATGCAAAAAAAAGTGGAAAATGTTATGTGGAGTTTGAATGAATGGATAAGTATGAAAGGGGTCTGAGAGCCTGAACACACTAACATGGTAACACTCACATCCGCTTTTCAGCAAAGAGTACCAGTCTGTAACAATGATGTGTTGTGGAAAAGCAGAGTACTGGCTCTTTTACACTGATCGCATTGTGCTGCGTTTTGCAATGCAATTCCGATTGTATGCAATTTGCAAAACACAATCACTCATAGTTTAAAATTTGCGGGTACTTAAACGAATGCGTTGCGATTTTACTTGATCAGAAACATTATGTATGTTGCATTTTATTTAAGGTCTTTTTGAAAAACAATTTGTTGACATTATCTGGCTTAAACTTGAGATACATACCAAATTTGCAATCAACAGTGAAAATCAGCTTCAATGCAAACTCACAAAATGGCAAAAATGTTGCAAAAATTGAGGTAATTTTGCAAAAAATTTGCAGAACTGGTTGGGGCAATTTGGCTCGTCCGTCGTCAGAGGAGAAAGATGCAGAGAAGCGACTGACGGAATGATCTGGATAATGGCACGTTTGTCGAGTCTTCTCCCAGACTGTTCTGTCTTCCTCTTCCATGTTCCTTGCAGACTAATTGGCTTTGGATGAACTTCCAAGATATGGAGCATCTGTGCTGCCGGAGAGCCTACATATGTTTTTGTTTGGAAAGTTAATCAATAGAGTAAATATTTTGGCTCCATTCTCAGAGACATATTCAATTTCTGTGCCGTTCTCTCTCTCTCAATGTCATCCACGCCGCTTTAGCTTTCCTAATAGGCTGTAATAATAATCCTCTCTCGGAATAATCCCTCTAAGGACGGCCATTAAACTGTCAAAAATCCTAATGACCTTAGGCTAACGGACACGGAGAAAATAATCCAAAAACGTGCGCGTTCCACTCTCGCCTCACCGCGTGCAAATTTTATTTCAAGTGGATGTTAAACGGGAAGCTATAGAGCACGTTCCACGACTCCATGTCGGAAAATGCTGTAGCGTTAGCAAAAATGAAAAATCACTCGTAGGGAGAAAAGTATATACTTATGTCACATACAGTATGTGCAGAATTGTCACTGTGTCACACCAGGGTGAATTTTAGCAAAAATCAACAAAATGTACTTTGCCCCCCCTCTTTCCCACCCTTCCCCAGATATGATCACCCCCCCTTCCCCAACATAAAATGCTATTTCCTCTCCATGCCCTCGAAACTCCCACCACCCAAAGAAAATCCTATCTCTTCTTGATGTCTTAGCAATATCCCCCCCCCACCTATGTAACTCCTCCCACAAAAGGCTGGAATTATTCCTTTGAGATTCTGTTCCATGTTGATATGAGGACATCACACAATTTCTGCAGATCTCTCAGCTGCGTTTTCACGCTCTAACATTCCCATCGTACCACAGCTCAAATCACTCCCAGCCTGGACTTCCAACACAAGGCAGGTGGGCTCCAGGGATTCGTGCTGTTGTCTCCAAATTCTGCCCCTACTATCTTTGGCCTCAGCCGAAATCCAAATTCATCAGATCAGGCAGTTTCTCCAGTCTTCAGTTGTCCAGCTTCTGTTGACCCTGTGCCCTCAGCAGCACCAGCAGTTGGCCTATGATTGGCCAGTTCTCTGAAAAAAAAATGAGAAATTTGATTGCTCCTCCCTAGGGGTGGAGCTTCTTGTGCATATTAGGATGTTTTTATGCTCACTGCAATGGAAAATAGATTATCTTAGCCTTTCTGCCTATCTTCTCTGACATCCCTCATTAAACAATATCTGAAGTGAGAGCAATATGGAGGTTGTCCTGTTCTGCTGAGTCTCTGCCTCTAATATGTTTAGCCACAGACCCTAAAGAGGCATGCAGCAGATCAGGTGCTTTGACTAAAGTCTAACTAGATTAGCTGCATGCTTATTTCAGGTGTGTGATTCAGACACTAATGGAGCCATAGGCCTCAATTCACTAAGCAGTTTAGACGAGTCTACTGATGGTTTTTAGTCTACTGATGGTTTGGTGTAATGTTTTAGACCTGTTTTTAGACCTGGTGTAAAACATTCGGTAATTAGGTTGGAGACAGAGATTAGACCAGCTGATTCCTTGTTGGTAAAGTAATTCTGTGAGGTATTTTAGATGTTAGGATGGAACCTTTTGAATTAATTATGCAGGAGTTTAATTGTATGCAGAGGAGAGCTCATCAGAGGAGAAGGATGTCAGTCATAGCTACTCGTTTGTGAATTGCATCTTTTGATTATTTCTTCTGCTTTGCCGACCTAATTACTGAATGTTTTAGACCAGGTCTAAAAACAGGTCTAAAACATTTGGTAATTATTAGTGAATTCCCTTTTGATGCAACTGATTCACACCAAACCATCAGTAGACTAAAAACCATCAGTAGTCTAGTCTAAACCGCTAAGTGAATTGAGGCCATAGAGATCAGCAGGGCTGCCAGGCAATTGGTATTGTTTAAAAGGAAATAAATATAACGGCCTCCATATCCCCGCCCACTTCAGGTCCCCTTCACAAGGCATTTCCACCTCCCAAGCTGCCAATCACTGGATGTTTTTAATATCAGTTTGAAGTAAACTCTAGCAAATGTTGTACATGGGAATTCCAGGACATCAGCAGTGAAAGAAACACCCAATCCAGCCTGTCTGGCTGCAACCACTAAGCCTTGCATCTATGTTTCCACTCGTCTTTCCCTTTTAGTAAAAGCTGTTTAAGCTTCCATAGGATGTCGACGCCTACCAAATCCCTGCAGACCGATTACGCTTGGCGTGTGTGTTTATCTGCACCTGCCGTAGATTGCGGATACGTTAAGGTGATTGTAATCAGTGGCATGATACTTAGTCATCTGCAGCGGGAATCTGAGCGGGCTCGCGGGACGGGCATTAGGAATGCAGTTTAAAGTCCTCATTACGTCTACAGCTTTGCTTTTCAAATACCGGCAAATGAGCCTCCCCCTGCTTACACGCCAATTTCTCCTTCCCCTCCGCCGCTTTCATTTAATACAGAAAACCGAGCTGAATTTTATTTTATGTTTTTCACTTGGCCTTAAACGATGCATGCAGAATTTAATTAACATGCCAATAACAGCATAACTTAAAACATATACCAGCGCCATTGTCTAATTATCGGAAAGCGCTGCTTTGCGTCTTGGGCCTTGGCTTCCGTCGGATGTTTTACGGAATGGTATATGTGGCTGGGAGGAATGCCATGAATATTTATTTGGCGTTTTATGAGTTTACTTAGTGACCGTGTAGCACCTCCTGGCTGGTCAATAGCACATTATCCATACAATTAAACATGGGATCCTGATAATTAAATTGTAAGATAAAAGTTTATAATAGATACTTAACTTTTATTTCGCTTAAATGCTCCTGATCGGTAAGGAAAAAGACACAATTACGGCAATGAGAGTTTATCAAACCAATCATTTTACTGCATATAGTAAAGTAAAAACATGTTTTTTGCACGGCAATAGAGTAGGCTAGACCAACATGAACCCCTGGGCCACAACATGGACTACCGCTCAATTTAAAGGGGAACTTCAGCCTAAACAAACATACTGTCATCAAGTTACATTAGTTATGTTAATTAGAATAGATAGGTAATATAATCTCTTACCCATCTTGTTTTAAAAGAACAGGCAAATGTTTGTGATTCATGAGGGCAGCCATCTTTTTGGTTGAAAGGAGGTGACAAGGAGCAGGAGACACAGTTCCAACTGTCCTGTGTCCTGATTACCCCTCCCAGCTGCACACGCTAGGCTTTAAATGTCAAATTCAAAATGTAAAAAAAAAAAAATTGCACCAAAACAGCAGAACGAGAACAACAAAATCAGAAATCCCATCATGCTTTGCACAGCATCAGGGGAAAAATGCCCGGGCAGTTTTCTTCTGTGCAGCTAAACATGAGGCTTGTATAAGAGAAACAAAGTTCTGATGCTGTGAAACTGTTAAAGAAACACCAAGCCTTTTCAGTTCTGCTGAGTAGATTTTTAGTCCGGAGGTTCACTTTAAGAGTGTTGTCGCTATCCTTTAGGTCGAGTACAGCTTGGTGGGCTGAAGAAATACCTTCTGAATATTGTTGGTTGTCACTTAAAGTGGACCTGAACTGAAAATTCAAAGTCAGAATAAACATACACAAGTCATACTTGTCTTCGGTGTAGCCTACTCCTCAATCTCTTTCTCCTCTCCTGCGTCCTGTTTGTTCACTGTGATCAAGGGAATTCTCCGTCCTCCATTTTGAAAATGGCCATTACCCCTTAACAGCTTTCTGGTCGGCACACTGTTAAACTGTAACATCGCTCACTTGAGCCATAGGGATACATGGACATTACCTGGCACATCAGTTGTCCTCTCAGCTGTAACTGACAGCAACTGATATATAACTGACAGCAACAGATATATTTTGGTTCTGACAAAATGTTGGCAGAACTGGAAGGGATCATTGTCAGAAGAACATTGTGAGCTTCTGAGAGGAACTGACGGTGAGGTAACTATGTAATGTTCATTTGAAGTTACCTCATGTGTTTATTTTAAATAATTTTACTCAGTTCAGGTTCCCTTTAAAGTGGAGCTGAACTCTTGCACAGGACAGAAGGAAAACACAGAGCAACACACCCTGTATGTATTTAAAAAGTTTAGCCTATCTACTTCCCTCTCATCTGTGACTAATCACCATCGTAATTTGATATCTCAGCTTTGTCAGCTCAGAATTCTCATCTCCCATGGCAAAGCAGCTCATTTGTAAACACAGGATGTTAACAATACGTCTGCTTCCATGAAAGCAGGAAGTAGACACACTGCAGATTTATTGCAGGAATTGTATCAGCTGTAACAAACAAATGTATTTCTTTAAAGGTCATTATGCTGTTACATATCTTTTAGAGCACAGAGGAAGTTCTGAGTTCATGTCTACTTTAAAGGGAACCTGAAGTGAAAGGAATAAGGAGGCTGCCATCTTTATCCCCTTATAAACAATGACAGTTGCCTGGCTGCCATGCACATCTTTTGGCTTTTAGTCAAAGCCCTGGAACAAGCATGCAGCCAGAGTCACAGCATCTCATGCTCATTCCGGGACTTATAGTATTCAAGGCTGATCATCAACACAGAAGTCAGGCAACCAGCATTGTTTAACAGAGAATGAAGATGGCAACCTCCATATTCCTCTGTCTTCCGGTTCCCTTTAAAGGAGAACTGCAGTGAGAGGTATATGGAGGCTGCCATATTTATTTACTTTTAAGCAATACCAGTTGCCTGGCAGCCCTGCTGAACCTCTGCCTCTAATAGTATTAGCCACAAACCCTGAACAAGCATGCAGCAGATCAGGCGTTTCTGACATTATTGTCAGATCTGACAAGATTAGCTGCATGCTTGTTTCTGGTGTGATTCAGATACTACTGCAGCCAAATAGATCAGCAGGGCTGCCAGGCAACTGGCACTGCATAAAAGGAAATCAATATGGCAGCCTCCATATAATTCTTACTACAGTTCTCCTTTAAATAAAGTGGTAAGCTGGTATAAGGCTGGGTGGACACTTGGCATTGCGGGAAATGGAGCGTTTTGATGCGTATGCGTTTGTGCATTTTCTGTGCGTTTGCGCTTTTTCCTGCACATGTTTTTCTTGCGTTTTGTATGCGTTTCATAAGCATTGTTTCATTTGTTTTATACAAATCACTGGGAAGTGAACAGGAAGTGGAAATACATTATCAGACTTGTTACTTTAAGAAAAACACATACAGAACGCACTACCTCTGCGTCACCGTTGACTTTCATTATGTGCGTTTTTGATGTGTTTTTTAAAAATAGAAAAATATGCAAAAAAAACATTGCAGAACGACCTATATGCGTTTTTTCATGCTGCCCATTGACTTGCATTATGCTAGCGTTTCTGCCTAGTGTGTCCCTGCCTCACACAAACAATGGAGATTGTTCAGGATGCCAATGGTGCCATCTGACTGGTGCAAGCTGAGTCCTGCTAAAGCTGGCCACTAACGGTCCTGTTTCGAGCGAAAAAACGTTCTAGCGTTCAGAAATTCTGATCGGAGGTGAAATATTGTAATACATCGTTCACTACACCATCAACGAACCAATCTTTGCTTCCTATCTATCACAACCAACAAGAAAATCCAAATTTTGGTTCGACGAAAATGCATTTGGACGACATTTTTTTCACTCGTTCATAATCGATTGTGTCCACCAATGGAGATTATTTACAACCAATTCGATCAGAATTTCTGATCGCTCGAACGATTTTCCGCTAGAAATTGGACTGTTAGTGGCCACCTTAACCTAGGACTGACCAGAGATGAGACCAGCATGTTGGTGTTCCAGGATTGGCCGTGGAGTAGACAACAACCCTGCAAGTAGGTAGGATTTTTTGAGTATGTAATGGGAAGGCAGCCAGTAGGTGACGGCAGAAGATATTGTGGACTGACCTGACATTAGAGTAAAAGTGTGTTAGCATGATTTGGCAGAAGTCCTCTGTGAGCCATCAGTGATTACTCAGTTTCCCATGAAGTAATAACTCGTTCTCCTGTGAAGAAATTTCCTAGGAAACAGAAGTGATCACGCCTTCTTTGGCAAATTGGCATGACGGTGGTCACTTAGCCTCCTTTGACCCACCAGTGGTCATTCATTCTCATGTAACATAGCAGCACTGATTACTAATCCTTCTGCATTCCAAAGCGACATGTGAGAGCACAGGCACTAAAGTCATCCCCCACATCCTGTATTATTGTTGTGGTCCCTGAGTCACTGATACCACAGCTCCTAAGCCACCTGTCACTCACGTACCAGCATATTGGTTGCTTTATAAATTATTTAAAGGGGCACTGTCTACAGCGAAAAACTGTAAAATTTAAAATATGTGCAAACACATACAAATAAGAAGTACATTTTTTCCAGAGTAAAATGAGCCATAAATTACTTTTCTCCCATGTTGCTGTCACTTACAGTAAGTAGTAGAAATCTGACAGAAGTGACAGGTTTTGGACTAGTCCATCTCTTCATAGAGGATTCTCAGCAAGGCTTTTATTCTTTATAAAGATATTCCTTAAAAAGGATTTAAACAATGATGCTGGCCGGCCTCCCTGCTCGCTACACAGTTTTTTGGTAGTTGGACAGAGCAACTGCCATTCACTAAGTGCTTTAGAAAATAAATAATTCCCTGAGAATCCCGTATAAAGAGATGGACTAGTCCAAAGCCTGTCACTTCTGTCAGATTTCTACTACCTACTGTAAGTGACAGCAACATAGGAGAAAAGTAATTTATGGCTTATTTTACTTCGGAAAAAATTTACTTCTTATCTGTATAATGTTTGCACATATTTTACATTTGACAGTTTTTTGCTGTAGTGCCCCTTTAAAGACTTAACTACACCTGATGGGGCTCCCCTACAACATTTTTAGACCCCCCCCCCACCCCCATAGTAAAGGAGGCACCCAGACTTGTTCCCTCCTCCCCTGGGCCCCCCCTCCTTTGCTCCCTTGGCTCTGCCACCCAGACCTACAGATCAGCACTTCTGTGGTGACGGGGCTTACTTTTTCCTCGTCATGCCCCTCTGGCACTCCCTCTGCATTCCTCTTGGTCTGATGAACATTGCAATTCAGGCTGAGAGAAAGGTAGAAGGTAGAGAGGACAGTGACATCTAGTGCTGGAGGGGCCCGACAGCCCCACCACCGCAACCATGCTCATCTGTAGGACTGAATCAGCGGCATAACTACAATTCGTGGGGCTCCCCAGCAACACTTTGATGAGGCTCTCCAATGGTCACACCCCTTCCCTTGCTTCCCCTTCACAGCCTTGGGGCCCATTTCACACGGGCCATAAAACAGGTGTGGCCATTATGATCTTCACACCCATAACAAGTGTAGCCACACAACACCTGATCTGGAGTATAGTGCCCTGTATCAGAGGATGGGGAGGTTAGTAGTCGGGATCCCCCACAGCTGTGGGCCTCCCTTGCGATTGCAGAGGCTGCTCCCCTCTAGTTACTTCCCTGGTCAGAATGAAAGAACTCAATCAGAGGAGCACAGGTCCTGGTGGAAGAGGAAGAAGTCTAGGCCCTTTCTCCCTTCCAGGCCTATTCTCCCCTCTAGGCCTCCCCCGGTCACTCGGGCAGGCTCCTCCCCCATAGTTACGCCAGTGGACTGTACACTGTGCACTTTGCACTGTGCACTTTGCACGCGCCAAGTGCCACGTGCAAAGTGCCAAGTGCTAAGGGCCACGTGCTATGTGCCAAGGGCCACGTGCCAAGCGCCAAGGGCCACGTGCCAAGCGCCAAGGGCCACGTGCCAAGTGACAGTCAGACAGCAGAGGAGAAGACACTAACTGTCACACTGGCACTGCTCACAGCACAGCAGTTCTGTAGAAAGCTAACACAGTAGTACTACTACTCTAACAACTACTAGCACTGACTGCAGTACTACAGTACTAACTACACAATAACACAGTAATCCTATTCCCTAACCTAACCTATACTGTAGCTAGCTAAGGCTAATAGCTGGCCAGCAGGCAACAGCTGGCCTGGTCTGTGCACAGCACACACACAGACACATAGCAGCTGCAGCAGCCCTGCAGCACACACTCTGACTGTCACACAATGAAATCAAGCTAATTAACAATACAGCAATGGTGTAGTGATAGTGAAGGGGTTAATCACTGAACAGCTTTGGGTTTATCACTGTGTACAGCCCTTGCTAGGCCAGCAGCACTGGAGCATGTCTCTCAGTGAGCATTGAGCAAGCTAGCACGATATGTCTCATCATGGCATCCCTCATTATTATACAGGGGGCTGGCCAGGGTTCCTTCCTGTGATTGGGTGCCAGGGTTTAGGCTGGGAGCCCTCTGATTGGCTCAATGAGGTCAGGTGGGGCTGGCCAAGGTTCCCCTCTGTGATTGGTTGCTAGGGCTTCTGCTGGGTGCCCTCTGATCGGCTCAATGATGTCATCTCCTTAGTTACAGTATTTCGGATCCGGATATCCGGGTATGCGACCAAATATCCGTGGATTGCTATCCGGATTTCCATAGAAATCCGGAATTTGAATCGGATAGCTGAAAAAAGTTTGGATATTCGGGTTACCCTGATATCCGGAATCCGGATGAGCACCACTGCTCCGGAGGAATAGTTTGTGGAGGAAAGTTAGACGACCGAGCATCAGAGACATTTTTTTTGTTATTTCCTCACTTTGGGCCTTTCTGTAGAAGAAACAAATCAATCAGGTTGTATTTTCCTCATTATTTTCAGCAGGATAACATCTCTTGGCTCCTCGTCCTTCGTAGGGCTGAAAATGCACACTTGGTCTATCTGACTGAGTCTGCATTAAACAGGAGAAGATGGATTTATAGAAGAAAGATCGCTTACAACACACATTACAACTTTCAGAGGACCAGCAGCATTTTTTATTTTCCTCCTTGCTGTTATCTTAGAAAACTATTTTACTGGCACAATAATAACCACAGAAATAGTACAACAGTTGGTCATAAAAAGGTATTATAACTGGTTCCCTGCTATTTTGAAAAATAAACAGCTTAATAGTTGTTTATATGACTGCAGTTAGTGATAATTATCACATCGGAGTATTAATGCTTGAAGTTAATCATGATAACAAAAAGAAAAGAAACAAAAATTAGTTTACGCTCCTATTCCTATGTTCTGGGCTGTAGTGTACAATAATACGAACAATCTATCTATCTATCTATCTATCTATCTATCTATCTATCTATCTATCTATCTATCTATCTATCTATCTATCTATTTATCTGGCTAACCAGATGTATCTGGTTAAACAAACTCACTTTTTAGGTGTACCTTTTCCATCCATCTTCTCTTTTAACCCTTTATCTTTTTGACCCTTTAGCAGCTAATTTATTTAGAAGTTTGCAAGTGCTCCAGGCCAATTTATTTTTAGCACACTTTTTATTTCTTATTTGTTGCATTTCCTTTGCTTCTAATTAGCACTGCCGTAATGTGTATTTATGGCCACTTGTCACTAGGGGGCAGTGTGAGACAATAACAGAAGACTTCTGCTGTCAGTCTCTGTATTTTCTGCTAGTAGAGATAGATCAACGCATTCCAAGAATTTAAAGCACAACGCATTCTGCTGAGGCCAAACGTAGTGCACTTATCTCACACGAGATAACTCTATTGAAGCTACTAATGGGTTAACAATGTATTGTGTTTCCCCTGTGAAAAAGCAAATTGTTTTTCATATTCACAATTTGTAGGGTTCTCCTTTCCCAAATTACAAAGACCTCTCCACGCTAACACACCCCAAAATGATTGTTATTATTATAGATTTATGTAGCACCAACATAATTCCAGTGTGCTTTGGAATTGTACATGCAATTACATGATACAAACATTGGTAATAAAGAAAAAAAATAATCATACCCAATAGGAAGTGCATAGCAGAAACGGCAAGGCAGGCCAAGGAAACGGGATGAAACAAAAAAAGTGATGGTCGTGGGTTAGCTTAGCTGTTGTGCCAAGGATGAGAGGAAAAGAATGAGGTTGAGCTGGATCAGTACTTGCGTAACATGTCCTAGGTCAGGTGAATTTTGAGGTTTGATTTGAGGTTATTTTTAAAGCCCTGAAAGTGGGATAAAACTCAGATTTGGTCTACAGTCCAAAACATTAAACACAACATAAAACAAATAGAAAAAAAAAGATGTAAATAGGTTTGAAGTCACTTGAAGGGTTTGTACTCAAACCACCACTTCACTCATAAGCTAATTGATAAGATCGCTGTTGCGGGATGATAAATTCTGTTATCAAGGGTGAACTTGGGAGAGTTCTATTTAGATCCCTTATGTACTATGCTAAAAAAAACTAATAGTCCTTCACTGGAACCACTCCTCCCCTCCTAACTGTCAACACTGGCTGGAATATATTCAAAAAGAACCACCGGTTTTGAAAGGTGTGTAGGAAAGACAACAAGCCATAAAGAAGTTTGAGAAAACCTTTTCAAGATGGCTTGATGCTCAAGGTATTGATTGATCTGGACTGAATGCCAATGTAGAGGGGACTAAAGAGCGAATGTTGACTTCTCATGAGGTTTTTTTTTACTCCTGCTATGGTTGGGGGGCTATCTCAGAGGTGCATCAGCTGTTGATGTTGTATGGTTGTTTTTTTTCTGTTATCGTTGTGCCGACTGGATGGCCATACAATGTAAATTAAAATGCATAATAAACTTGGTCTTAAAAAAAGATTGGTGTAGCAATTCTGAAATTATTAGATTGAATCAATTCACAAAACTTCTCATAAATGACTTATTTTTCTCCTGATTAATAAGAAGAACCTTTCAGCACATTTACAAGCAAAATAATCACTCAAAGTAAGTTGTTCCTGATTAACTGCATTTCAATATCACTTTTCTTACCTTAATTATATTGTTTTGCTCTTTGGGAGCCTAAAATGTAACATAAGTAAGGCGAAAACAGATGAAAACAGGTTAAAAAAACCTTGTTAATCATGCCCTTGTGTTCAGCTTTAGTAGTTTTTGCAGCATTTTCATTGTCCACTCAAAACAATGATTATTATTTTTGATTTATATAGCGCCAACATCTTCCATAGTGCTGCCAAGTTGTGCCAACAATTGCATACCCATCCCTCTTACAGACTTTGCTGAAGCTCCTTGTTGACTGATGTATTATATGTTGGATTGCTGGTGGGGTGGTAGATGATATCTTAACTCCGGCTTGAGTCTGAAGGCACCCAGTTGTCCATATCCTCTAGCCCTCTACATTAAAAAAATGTAACCCACATGGAGAAGGGGTTATACTCACCAGATCTCATGCCTTTTCTAAATGTGGCTTCTTGTCAAAAATTGAGGCCCCATATTACTACCAGTAGGGTCCTCCAACAGCTTTGTTGGCGGAGTCGATGTTTGGTGGCCCTTCAGTTTGCTGTCATGTTCTTCCCCTTCCAGTCATAGGAATTCTGGGAGAGTCAAGATGGCATTGGTTCCATTTAACAAAGCTGCTGTCATTGTCAGAAGCCCTGCTTAGCATGAGGAGGACATGGGTCCTAAATAGAGATGGCCCGAACGGTTCCAGGCAAACTTTGGGTGGTTCGCGATCGCATGTAAACGCAAACTTTCCCGGTAGTTCAGTTCACCCCCATAGTGCACCATTAGGGTCAACTTTGACCCTCTACATCAGTCAGCAGGCACATTGTAGCCAATCAGGCTACACTATCTCCTGGAGTCACCCCACCCCTTATATAAGGCAGGCAGCGCCGGCCATTACAGTCATTCGTGTCCCTGCAATAATTAGTGAAGAGAAAGCTGCTGGCAGACTTTCATAGGGAAAGATTAGTTAGGCTCTTGTAATGTTAGCTTGCTCCTGGCTGATTCTGTGGCACCCCACAACAGCTCTTTTGAGAGATAATCTTGTTCTTGTGCTTTTTTTTTTTTCACCTCCACCCTCCTCCCTTGTCTTCCAGGGATTTTGTCTTCCAGGGATTGTAGGATGTTAAAGGCAAGCTCACATACATTGTCCAGGAATTTAACCCAGTTCAGCTGCATTGGACAGCAGCTATGATCACCACTATACCACCAACACTACATGCTAAAACTTCTTGGAGCAGACTTACTTCCTCCCTCCAAAAGACACACATACATCCTCATAAAATAATTCAACAGCAACTGCATGCACAGTCTCAGTGGCACAATCGGTTAGCGCATTCAGCTGTTAACCGAAAGGTTGGTGGTTCAAGCCCACCCAGGGACAGCCTTGCCTTTTGCATTCTACAGTTGTTTAAAGAGAACCCCAGATAGCCATGCAGAATCATCTCTTTCTCTCTCTGGGCTTGAACCACCAACCTTTCGGTTAACAGCCAAACATGCTAACTGATTGCACCACAGAGACTGTGCACACAGTTGTTGCTAAACGATTTTATGTGGATGCATGTGTGTCTTGTGGAGGGAGGAAAAAAAGTCTGCTCCAAGAAGTTTAACGCCACTTTAAACAAAACCTGTATATATCAAATTTCTACATATATTTCTATGATCCTTTCATGATGACAAAGGCCAGAAAGAAGTAGGCAAAGGCGTGCCCATTTTTCCATACGGCTAAGCGCTCTCACTCACTTTTTCCTACAATGAAGCATCTACTGTAACAGCAGCAGAGTGGCGCAGCGGAAGCGTGCTGAACCCATAACCCAGAGGTCGATGGATCGAAACCATCCTCTGCTAGGTGTATTTTGGTTTTTGCACCTTGCTTTACCACATGGGCCAATCGGTGGCCATAGCCCCGTAAGAGAAAGTGTCATTAGGGCCTTGCTGGAACATAGATAGTAGTGTAACTATTTCAACTAATGTACCCTTCTTAAACTTGAAGGTTCTATACAAACGTAAGCAGAGTGGTGCAGCAGGAGTGTGCTGGGCCCATAACTCAGAGGTTGATGGATCGAAACCATCCTCTGCTAGGCGTGATTTCATTTTTGCACCTTGCTTTATCGCATGGGCAAAACGGTTTCCATAGCCCTGTAAGAGAAAGTGTAACAAGGGCCCTGCCGTAACATAGATATTAGCTAACATTAGTTAAGACTACTCCTGGGCCTTTCTTGTAGTTGAAGAGATGAGTGAACTGTGACATCACACTTAAAAAAAACAACAACAGCAAACAGAGACGCTTCCCCATATTGGAGCATTGGATTTGGTAAAGTCTTAAGCCAATGTGTTGTAAGACACAAGTAAGCTTTAGGTTAGCAGGAATGGTTGCATGGCCACCTAGCTTTTCATCCTTCCCACCCTTGCCCTGGAATCTTCCAGACTTCAAATTGCTGTCCTTTGCTGTGTGTGTTGTACCAGCATCATCCAGGGGGGCACATGATCTTTCTGAAGTCTTGAATTGAAGCCTGTAAGCAGTATCGCCATGTGTCCCACTGCTTTCATCTAGCAAATTAGGCAAATAAGCAAGCTCATTTTTCTCTTAGGTAGATTCGCAATGGTACATGCAAGGTTGGCTTCAGCATGTAGCGTTGGTGGTACAGTGGTGAGCATAGCTGCCCTCCAAGCAGTTGACCTGGGTTTGATTACTGGCCAATGCATGTGCGGTTGCTTTTGACATCCTACAAATCCCTAAGCAAGCTCATTTTTCTCTTGGGTATATCACAATGGCACATGCAAGGCTGGCTTCAGCATGTAGTGTTGGTGGTATAGTGGTGAGCATCACTGCCTTTCAAGCAGTTGACCAGGGTTTGATTCCTGGCCAATTTATGTGAGGTTGCTTTTGACATCCTACAAATCCCTGGAAGACAAGACAGGAGGAGGAAGAAGGGAGGAAGGGATTACACTACCTGATTGATGTATATACATGCAAGATGTTTGAAAACACTTTAGACCTGCAATTTAGCATTCAATGTGATTTCTGCTCTTAAAACACTGCTTTTCCAAATCCAAACATTTTTCCGAGACTTTTGACGTCTATCCCACTCAACCATGTCTCCCTCCAGGTATTAGACGCGAAACATCTTTTCCATCACTTTTGTGGCCAGCATAAATGTTTATAGTTTTCTAGTTTTCAAAGTTCGCATCCCCATTGAAGTCTATTGCGGTTCACAAATGTTCGCGCAAACCGAACCTTTTGCGGAAGTTCGCGAACCTCAAATCGGAGGTTCAGGCCATCTCTAGTCCTAAACATCGGAAGGGGAGCTGGACTCTGAAGAGGCACCTCTAAAGAGGATTTCATTATTCTTCCAGCACTTGCTCCACTTTAATTTCACATTTGTCTGACATTAAGCTCTAAAGATTATTATTATGCATATATAGTGGTGACATTTCCCACTGCGCCTTACAGAGAATATTGAACAGATCGCGTCACTAACTGTCCCTCACAATCTAATGTCCGTACCAGAGTCATAGTCTTCAGCCAATTTTGAAGGGAGCTTATTAATGTAACAGTAGGTTTTCGGGATAAGGATGGAAATTCATGCAAACACAGGGAGAACCTACAAGCTCTATGCAGATAGTGTCCTCCTCCTCCCTGGGAATCTGGGACTTGCTAGACAATTTTCCACCATTCCACAGCACTTACGTAAATTTTCCCAGAATGTTCTACTTCTGCTTCCTTCCCTCCTCATCACCTAAGGCAAATAGTGTAGATCTCAGATAATCAAATAGTTCTACGTCCCCATTTGATGTTCCAACATTCCAATGACTCTATCTCAGCGAGGATCAGAACATGGCATTGTGGGAATTACAAAGGGTAAAGTAATGAGTATGGTGCAGATGTGAATATTATATTTCTAAGGGGAGCTATGAGAGATTATACGCTTGTCTGAAGAGATACATTTTAAGTGGGCATTTGAGAGTTTCCAGGCTTGGAGGATAGCAGACGGGGTGGAAAAGAGTTCCAAAGAAGAGATGAAACTAATGAGAAGTCCTGGATGTGAGTGTGAAAAGAGTTAACCAAACTGGAGGACGGGAGGGTTTCATGTGAGCAGAGGAGGTTACAGGCAGGGAAACTAGGAAGGGAAGGTATAGAGGGGACAATTTAAAGTGTACCTGGAGGGAAAAAAGCACCCCCAAGGGGTACTCACCTTAACAGAGGGAAGCTTCTGGATAAACCAGAGGCTTCCCCCATCCTCCTCCACTGGTCCATTCCTGTGCTGCGTCCTCCAAAAGACCATCGACAAGCCCTTGTCCACAGCTCAGACATGCGCAGTAGCACGGACCCAATCAGGCTTGGCTGGTTTTCACCAAAGCCCGAGCAGTTACGTGCTACTGAGTAGGCGCTATCACGCTGGTGCGTGATGAGACAGCGTTTAGGTACGTGAGGTAGCGTACAGGTAAATACAATAATAATACAAAGCGTAATCAATCAGGCTGAGGTCAATTACAGGTCAGAGATATCAAAGTACAAGGGAGTTCAAGGGAACCAGAGATCATCTGTGTGCTTTCATTTTGGTATGATGTGCAGCTGCCTGTAGGAAGTGTCTCTCATAGGAATGAAACTGCAGTCATCATCAGTATCTATGCAGACACAGAGCACACAGATCATATTGCAGCCACACTTGTCTGTTTCAGAGCTTCTCTCTCAGCAGCAGCCCCTCCAATGTCATCACAGCTCTCAGTATGCAAAGCAGGAAATCTGAGCCAGGAGGGGGCAGGCTTGGACTTGAAAAGACTCCACAGAAGAGTGAGTCAGCTATAATGATTCCAGGTCAAACCTAGACTGAGCCAGTCGGGGATTCTTATCACAGCTGCTAATAGACTAATTAAGCAGATAAGAATGAAACTAAAAGCAGGGTAGGTGTTTACTGTCATGTTCCCACTGATAAATGTAATAAAATACATGAGGGTGCTTCTTCTCTGGTTCTCTTTAAGCTAAATCATAGTCAATATTCCAGCAGGGTCATACACGTAATCAGATATCAGTCGTATTGTAAGGATCAGGCAGTAACTGAGTCAGGGACAGACCGAGTCGGTAACGTAATCAGATGGCAGCAGTACAGAAGGACTAGACAAGAGCGAGGTCAGGAGGCAAGCGAGAAGTCAGTACACAGAAAAATATACAATATGGTGTTACAATAATATTACGAGAATATATACAAAAGTAACAAATACGGACTAACTGGAGTACATATACATTGTGCGTCTACACAATATATCAATGTAGTTCAGAGAAGCTAGCTAGACCTGGAACCAGCAAACTGATTAGTATCAAGGTCAGCGAGCACTGAATGCTCTGGCCTTAAATACAAAAATACTCAACCAATAGCCACTCCCCTTTGGTGATGTCACTTAGTGACATCACCTGCAGTCATCCTAGATCCTCCTCCTGAGCCTATAAGGTTCATTCGAACTCGCGCGTGTCCCAAAGGTCGCATCACGCACGCGCGAGCCAGAAGACACCACCGGAGGGATGCCGCCAGAAGACTCCAGCGCAGAAGCCCGCTCGCCCGGAGCACGCCGGAGACGCCGCGGGACCTGCCGCTGGAAGGTAAGCATATTACAGGCGCAGCACGGCAAGCTTCAGGGATCCCAGCGTTGGATCGGCCTGGTAGGAGAGGTTAAGGGAGGCCTCTGAAGGACACATAGGCCTCCCTCTAACAGGGTAAGTACCGGAAATGTTACTATTCTCATCCTCACAGGTTTGATTTAACGTTGTTGCCATTTATTCCAGTAAAAAGTGAGAGGAAAATATTCCGCTGGCAACTGTTTCTCCTTCGACAAGATCAATGTCACAATCCCCACCTTCCGTCCTGTTACTAAACAATTCTCACTGTCAGTTTGATTTTTAGCGAGCTCTCCGACAGCTCCTAAGCGCGCTCTGTACGGGGAACAGCTCCCTTTCCTTCCCTAATCGCGTGTCAGCCGCGAGTATCTCTTCCAATTCATCCTACCAAGTCAGCATTCAAACGCCGCTCTCTCCGTGTCATTCAAACCGCCACTTATGTCTCTACACGTCTCCAGGCCCCTCCCACTCCTTCCTCCGCAGCTTCAATGAACTCTAACTTTCTTGCAACTTGTCATCAGGCGCTCTATAATTTTTAACAGCGTCTCACTTGTCAGCCAGCTGACTCCCGGGGTAAACTCTGTGTCCTTTCACGCGTCTCCCTTTGGATGGCAAGACGACAGCTTGGATCCAATTTAGCCGGGCGCAAACAGAAAATTGGATGTGATCTTGGCCACCTCACCTGTCTTATTTCTGAAACAATAAGCAATTGTGCATCTGCACCGCTCTCTGACACTCGGAACGTTCAATACCAGCTGGTTTCTCTTTTCTAAACAAACACTACGAATGGAAACGAGATGGGATGGCGACGTATTTTTCCACTTTTGCGTTCTTCGAGTTTATTTTTTAGATGCATTTTTATAGAACGTGGCTTGATATGAATTATGCATCAAGAAAAGTTCTGCAGAAAACATGGCATTTATTTTTTTTGCTAAATAAAATATACCGCCGGCATAAAGTCACAGCTTCTTATTTCCTCCTCCTCAGCAGCCACCAGCTGCCTCCTCACGGCTCTCCTCCTCCCCTCCCAGTTGAGTACATATTGCACCAGCTCTGTTTGAGTTGGGTGCAAGGTGGTGTCCATACTAGTATTAAAGTACTGGCAATTTAAATTACCGTTATTGTACAATGCGCTACCCAAGACCCATTCTCACTTGAACCCTGCCTTCTAAGTGCCCAAACCTAACATCCCCACCTCAGGGCCGTGCAGAGGATCCTTAAGTGGGGGCAGCCCCAGGCCGCCCAAGAGGTGGGGTGAGGCGGGTTCCTCAGGCAGCAAAAGTGTGTGTGTGTGGGGGGCGCCCATCTGGCTGTGGGTTGGGGGGCGCCCAGCTGGAAGGGGAAGCAGTGGGCATAGTGGTGGGGAGGGGGGTCAATCCCCCCTCACCTAGGGCTCACCTGTCTGTACTCCCCCTTCAGCTATTTTAGCTAAATTTAGAGCCGGTAGTGAGTGGGGAAGCAATCATTAACTTACTTCCTTGCGTTCCACCACTCACTGCGTCACTTCCTGCAATGTTGCCCCACTAAAGTACAGTGGGTGGATTTGTAGGAAGTGACGTGGCTCAGCGAGCGGTGAAACATAAGGAAGAAAGTGAGTAATTGCTTCCCTACTCGCTGCGGCAGACCTGGCTCTAAATTTAGCGCTAATAGCTGAAGAAGGGGGGGCACGGACAGGAGAGCCCCAGGTGAGGGAGGGGGGACTGACCCCCCTCCCCACCACTTTGCCCACTGCTCCCCCTTCCTGGCTTCTACCCCCTCCCTTCCAGGCTACCTATCGGGGGGGGGGGGGGTAGAGGAGGGGGGCTGCATCCTCACAAATTTGACTCAGGCAGTAAAAAGACTAAAACCGGCCCTGAGTGGTGGGTGCTCAAATTATAAAAAGGCCCTGGCCAAATACTTTTCACCGCCCAAGGGGCACTTTCACAAATTGCCCCTCCTACGCCAAGCAATGCAACCCTAGGATATAGGTGAAAAAGAGTATTTAGAGGAGGGAGTGATGCCCCCAATTCAAGATAGCAGCAACCCTCCTCCTGATTTCCTCCACCCCCAAAAGACCCTGAAAAACATCCAGTAATTGTTGACCTTCCCCACCCCTTTTGTGACATGTGGCCTCTTACCCCGCCCCCCAGTGCAGTACAAGGCCGGGTATTTAAGTCAGGTGGGGCCTCCCACTCCTACATTATCCCCCGCGCTCCTCCGTTGGCTGCTAGATATACTCAGAACACAAGCACTCACTCCGATCTTCCGCTCCCCAGCCCAGTCTCTTCCTACAGTCGCCACAGGTACACTTTAACACACAAATTTGGAGATTCTAGCTTGTATGGGGGCTTTTCTATGAACCACTTAAGCGGACCTGAACTCTTGCACAGGAGACAAGGAGAACACAGAGAAATTCACGGTGTGTTTACCCTCTGTGTGTTTATAGAGAAGAGCCTGTCTAATTCTCCCTTCTCAGCAAATATTGAGCTAGTGTAATTTGAGCTGTCAGCTGTGTGACAAATTCTGAGCTAATATGTAAACACAGGAGGTTAACCCTTTCTGTGCTCCCAGAATACCAGGAAGTAACCACTCTGCGGAATCTCAGTAGGAATTCTATAAGCTGTAACAAGGAAATGTTTTTCCTGAAAGGTTATTATGCTGTTACTTATCTTTTAGAGCAGAAAGGAAGTTCTGAGTCCAGGTCCACTTTAAAGGGGAACTGAAGTAAGAAGTATATGTAGGCTGACATATTTATTTTGTGTTAAACATTACCAGTTGCCTGGCAGTCCTGCTGATCTATTTGGCTGCAGTAGTGTCTAAATCACACCAGAAACAAGCATACAGCTAATCTTGTCAGATATGACAATAATGTCAGAAACACCTGATCTGCTGCATGCTTGTTCAGGGGCTCTGGCTAAAAGTATTAGAGGCAGAGGATCAGCAGGACAGCCAGACAACTGGTATTGCTTAAAAGGAAATAAATATGGCAGCCTCCATATACCTTTCACGTCAGTTGTCCTTTAAGGCGATTTCATTCTGTGACAATCCTGCAAAAAAAGATTGCTAAGATAAAATGGGCCAATTCGATGCAAATTCAAGTTTGGGAATTTCACCCTCTCATCCTTTCCTGTGTGTAATAAGAAAATGCCCAAGGCTCTTGTAGTGGTGGGGAAACTATGATTTCTGGTTACAGAGCTGGCTCCGATGTGTAGCGTGGCTGAAGGGATAACGTTATTACAGAAGACATATGATGTGTGAGGGGACTGGCAGGGACATGTTAGAGTGTAAGTGCTGTTGTGACAAGTGAGTGAACACAATGCAATTTATTTCCTGTCTGTCTCCATCACAGCCGCTCTGTAGTGTCATGTTTAGCGTCTGCAGGAGGGGAGTTCTTTCATTGTTTGGTGACTTATTTGTCAGGGCGCATAACACGCAAAGTAGAGATAGGATACGCAGGTGGTAATGGGGGTGCTTTCTGTTGCCATGGTGATGCCAGCGATACAGTATAACGGCCGCAGCTTAAAGCGAACCTGCGTCTAAATCCTTTGAAGTAGAATAGAGAATCTGCGAACGTGATATTTGGGCTGGCGTCTTGCGACTGCTCTGATCTCAATGTCATTTTTATTACCCATGGGAATTGCCAATGTGCAAAAATGCGTTCTCTGCACAGCTAATGAACGCCAGTGGAGAACTGCACTCCTACTGAAATTCCTGAACTTGCATACGCATGCGCAAAAAAAACCCCTTAGGCATGGTTCTCACTTATTTTTGTGAAACAATGTACGTTTTTTTTCACATGGGCGGCATGGTGGCGTAGTGATTAGCGCTCTCGCCTTGCATTGCTGGATTCCCGGTCTGAATCCCAGCCAGGGCACTAGCTGCACAGATATCATAAGAAGACAAAAGCTTGATGCACACCTATGATTGCTTGCTATACCCAGGGCCAGATTTGTACTCGCCCAAGGCCACTGTCAGCAGCCGTCCCCCTTCAGTATATGTAGAAAGATGACCCCTTCCCCCTTTCCTGTAGTATAGGTAGCCTGATGAGCCTTCCCCCCTCCCCACCTCCAGTATAGGTAGCCAGATAACCCTTCCCGCCTCCAGTTTAGCCTGATGAACCCCCTTCCCTCCAGTATAGGTAGTCTGATGACTCCTCCCCCCTTCCCTCTAGTATAAGAAGCCAGTTGACCTTCCCCCCTTCCATATAGATAGCTTGATGACTCCCCTCCCTCCAGTATAGGTAGCCAGGTGACCCTCCCCCTCCACCCCGGTATAGCCTGCTGCCCACCCGCCCTTGATCCTGTGTTGCCCAGACCAAAAGTGCAGAAGAGAAGATGTCTGCAGACTCCTGGGACTAAGCGGGCAGAGTTGCAACTGCCGCCCTTGCTGTCTGCCTCTGCCTGGGGGACATCAGGGTCACCCCAAGAGTAGATCCGTGGCACGTGCCACCAGGGTCGGACTGGGACACTGGGGGCCCACCAAAGAAATTTCAACCTGGGGCCCACACAGCCCATGATTGCAGTGAAAAAATGCACCGGAAGGTGGGTGTGGTCATGATGTATTATAGACAGGGACAAATGTACATGATCTTAGCAGAATTGTAATTCAGAGACACGCTGCCCAGAAAAACTTTGCATAAAGTCCCCTCCTTCAATATAAAGTAATGTCCTCAACTACAGTATTACCTCCCTATTGGTCCTGTGCTCATAATAATCACTTCTATAGATACTTTGAATATTGGTAATAATTAACAAGCTATTTTGCATCCCTTTCTTGCACCTCTGACACTGTAGTTGCCATTGGCAGGTTTGGTGCGTCGTATCAATTGTTATGTATAGAGTGCTTGGGGGGCCCCATTGTAAAATTTGCATCGAGGCCCACAGCTCCTTAGCTACTCCACTGCTCTCAGCATGAGTGATTACAGCACTGAGAATTTTTGTGCTGCAGGCAGCAATTGGAGCTCTGTCAGACCTGGAGGCGGGGCCCACCGAGGGAAATAACTGTACTACTGTGGCCCAGTCCGACCCTGCGTGCCACTGCTCTTTGGGGCTAGCAACACCGACGCATGCCAGGGACATGTTTATCAACTTTTCCAACCACTTTTATTTCACCGATCAAGCTGCGGAGAAAGTCTGGCCAATAATATGCGCTTAGCTCTCGCCGTTAATCAGACGAGCGCTGAGAGGGTTAACAGATGGTTTTGCGATGCAGAAGAGAACATTTGTGTTGGTGTAATTTGCAGCCATCTCACATCGTTGCCAGATTTCTAAAGTCAGAACAATGCGCGGGAACATGAATAGCGCCGCTGGTAAAATTATATATTTTATCGCCTGGAGCATGAAACAAAGAGAAAATTCCCACGTTGGCTGCGACGCGGCCGCGCTCTTAATAGAAAGACATCGGATCGGTTTCTTCTCCGCATTATTAAGGGAGCCGCTCCGATGATGGGCTTAACCTTTGCATCAAGTGTTTTTTATAGTCATTTCTGTGCGCTAAAATTAAACTTTAATGAGATTATTCTTGTCAGCGCGCTGAGCTCTTACCAGAGACAAATAATTGTATCCTCCATGCTGGGCTGTAAGCAGGAAGGAAACGTCACCTCCTCTAGGCCACACGGCGCCCTCAATCTGTACTGCTGCAGAGAGTGACGGCTGAGAGACGATGTCACGTGTCACATGACGTACTTCTGCCAGGTGCGCTACTTGACTCGGCCAAACCAAGAGGCTGCTTGGGGCCTCGTCCACAGCAGGGGGTCTGACATAATGCCAGGCAGGGGCGTTGCTAGCCCCAAAGATCAGTGGCATGTGCCCCGGATCTATTCTGGGGTGCACCAGATGTCCCCCAAGTCAGCTGTGGTATCTCAATGGTGGGCATGCTGGAAGCTGTGGTGCATCAATCTAGGGTATGCTGGGGGCCTCTATGTGGGCACACTGGGTGCTGTGGCGCCATGCTGGACGCTGTGATGCCTTTATGGGGGCATGCAGGGAGCTGTGGTTCTTCTATGGGGGCATGCTAGGAGTTGTGGTGCCTCAATGGCAGGCCCATGATAGCATGGGAGGGGGGCCACTAGAAGGTCAGGGAATGCTATTTGTGGACTGGCACCCGGCCAGCCCACTAAGCAGAAAGCCAGGCCAGCCAGCACAGAAGTCAAGTAACTCTAACTAGTTATGTTTAAGTGCCTATTTATGCGATATGCTGCATTTTTTGTTGTTGTATTAATGGAGAAGGAGCTTCATCCAACATTCTGCTGGGCAGGCCTACTTGTTAAAGGGGTTCTTCCGCGAATGAGAAAAAAAATAAAAAGTGATTTATGCATAAACTATTAAACATCCTTCTAAAATAGTGTAAAAAGTTTTTTTTTTAAAAATGAATGGTTTCATCAATATATAACATGTAATGTAAATAGTGACGGATGACGGACTGGGAGGCTAATCCATTTGTTAACCCCCTTGGCGATATGAAAAATACCGCCAGGGGGCAGCGCAGCAGTTTTTTAAAAAAAAATTTTTAAATCATGTAGCGAGCCGAGGGCTCGCTACATGATAGCCGCTGCTCAGCGGCATCCCCCCAGCCCCGCCGATCGCCTCCGGCGATAGGCGATCAGGAAATCCCGTTCAAAGAACGGGATTTCCTGGAGGGCTTCCCCCGTCGCCATGGCGACGGGGCGGAATGACGTCACCGACGTCGGGACGTCATTGGGAGACCCGATCCACCCCTTGGCGCTGCCTGGCACTGATTGGCCAGGCAGCGCAGGGGTCTGGGGGGGGGGGGGGCGCGCCGCACCGGATAGCGGCGATCGGGCATGCGGCGGCGGCGATCGGGGTGCTGGCGCAGCTAGCAAAGTGCTAGCTGCGTCCAGCAAAAAAATAATTATGTAAATCGGCCCAGCAGGGCCTGAGCGGCACCCTCCGGCGGCTTACCCCGTGTCACACACGGGGTTACCGCTAAGGAGGTTAAGGGTGTTTTTTTTTACTTTCTTTTCACAACCATAACTGCTGCCTACATACTGTAGTTTTCAGTGGTATAACCCACTTCTAGCAGGAATCGCTGTTATAACCCTAATAGCTGAGCTCTGCTGAGCTGCTGAATATGTGTTTACTTTGTTGCTAGGCAACCAGACGCTGGGTGCAGAGACTCATTTGTGAAGAGTCATAAGCTGCAGGGAGAATCAGTCCCATCTACACCATATGATTCTTTGTCAGATTCGATTCAATTTGATTTGATTCATTGATTTGATTTGATTCAATCTGACATGTCTGATTCATGATTCGATTCAATTTGAATCATGACATGTTATAACGGCAATGCCTGTGTGAGAACGCGGAAGAGCCGCCGCCATGATCCAGCGGCAGGCGGCTCTTTCCGCGTACAGACGCGTCCCTCACACGGAGAGGCAGCCGCCTCTCCTCAGCATGAGGCGGCTGTCTCCGGGCAGGGACGCATGGAGAGTGCGGAAACCGCCGCGTCGGACGCGGCGGTTGGTCCGCATGCCCCCGCTGCGGAGTCACCGCAGAGCGGGGCTGCTGGGGCTGGGACTCGTAGTCCCTCAGGATTTAGAGTGACGCGCGCGCGCGCGCGCACTCAGACAACAATTTATGACATCCTGAAGGGAGTCAGCTGACCAGGCTGGTCAGCTGACTCTAGCACCTCTCCCCATTGGTCCAACACTTAGGGAGGTGCTGGAGAGGCACACAGGTATATATATTGCTGGCTGTTCACTTGCTCCTTGTCTGGCGTTGCGTTCACATACGTGGGAGCACCCAGATCCGTTAGTCAGATCCGTAAGTGTGCCGGGACCAGCTGGAGCTGTAATCCTACACTAAGCTAGATTCTATTGATAGCTTAAAGTACTAGTTTGATTGTGATTATCTGTTATGACCTTTGCCTGCCTCGACTATCCTCCTGAACTCTGACCTTGTACCTCGTTATATATGATACCCCGTTGCTGAACCCTGCCTGTACTTTGACTCCGCTTCTGCCTCCTGAATTTGTACCCCGATATTTCTGACACCCCGTTGCCGAACCCCGCCTGTACTTTGACTCCGACTCTGCCTACTGATATTGTACTTATCTGTCCGTCTGTTTACGACCTGGCTTGTCCGACCTCGAGAACCGACCTCACGATTGGAGGCGGTTCCCTGTCCCGTTAGTGACACTTGCGCCTGAGTGTCACTTTCGGACTTCCCTTCCCACCGTCAGTCTGACTCCTCCCGTCTTGGAGAGCTCAGACCTGCGGGAGGAATCTGTGCAGTTCTCCTTGCTGCACTGAGGCTTGTCCTCTGTATTACTGTTGCACCAATCACAACACTCTACTCAGGTGACCAGAGGTTAGCTAGTATATTGGATTATCGGTGATACTGCAGATCACATATAATCTGATATACGTCTGTATTTCCCGTGATACTGCAGATCACCGGTAATCAGACCTCTCTGTGCTTCACCGAGCGTTACAGCCTGCTAGTGGCTACCTATACATGTTATATTGATGAAACCATTCATTGTTTAAAAAACTGTTTACACTATTTTACAAGGATGTTTAATAGTTTATGTTTAAACCACTTTTTTTTTTTTCCCTCATTCGTGAAAGAACCCCTTTAAGTTCATGTAAATGTGGCTCTACCCATGACCACACCCACTTTCTGGTGCATGGTTACACCTATTTTTGGCTGGAGTGCCCATTTTGGCTTAGGATCCTAGCAACGCCCCTGCTGCCAGGCCACCCTATCTGTAACTTGTATGGCTGCCGCTGCCTCCCTGTCACTCATTCACGGATGTCAGATCAGCTGAAGAGTGAAACGAGAGGAAAGCGGTGCAGTGACCATAGAGTACACGTCAGATGAGGAAGTGAGGTCATAGCTCATTTCCTGCATGTGACGTGTGCTGCATGCTGATCTGCAGGTCTGTGAGCATAGGGGACTGGGAGGCAGCAGGAAGCTACATATCCCCACTGACATCAATTGTATAATATGGGGGGGGGGGGCCCTTTGGCTACCTATACGGGGGGTGGCTAGCTACCTATACTGGGAGGACACCCTGGCTACCCATACTAGGGGGGCTATCTATACTGAGGTACACACCTTGGCTACCTATACTGAGGGTCTCTATCTATACTGGGGACATTTTGGCTACCTTCACCAGGCCATCTCCACCAGGACAACTAGACACGGAAACTCTTTCTTCCCCTCGGCTGTCAGCCTCCTGAACTCCCTCCACATCCTACCACCTCCCCAACAGGACCCACCACCTTTTAGGATGAGAGAAAGGCAGCGTTTCTTTCTTTTGGCCAACCAGTTATCCTGCCCAAATGACTAACATGCCAATGAGTGACACTTTTGACACTTTTTTTTTTAGAAGGGTTTGTATGATGTTTACTGTTGATTGCTAAGCTACCTATGATGCTACCATTGTTTATTAAGTTGTTTTTTCTTTTGCTTTGTTAACTGCATGCTGAGCATGAAATTGCTCTTTCTTGGTTTGCCTATCTATCCATCTATTCACTAGAGTTGGGCCGAACGGTTCGCCTGCGAACGGTTCCATGCGAACTTCAGTGGTTCGCGTTTGCGTCCCGCAGGCGAACTTTTGCGGAAGTTCGGTTCGCCCCATAATGCACCATGAGGGTCAACTTTGACCCTCTGCATCACAGATCAGCAGGCCCAGTGTAGCCAATTAGGCTACACTAGCCCCTGGAGCCACTCCCCCCCTAATAAAAGGCAGGCAGCTGCGGCCATTACGCTCACTCGTGTGCCTGCGTTAGTGAGAGTAGGGCGAGCTGCTGCAGACTGTCTCTCATAGGGAAAGATTAGTTAGGCTTAGCTTGTTCCTGGCTGCATACCTGTTCTGTTCAGTGAGCCCACCATACCTGTTCTGTTCAGTGAGCCCACTGGATACCTGCATACCTGTTCAGTGAACCTGCCACTGCATACCTGTTCTGTGAACCCACCACTGCATACCTGTACTGTGAACCCACCACTGCATACCTGTTCAGTGAACCCGCCACTGCATACCTGTTCTGTGAACCCACCACTGCATACCTGTACTGTGAACCCACCACTGCATACCTGTTCAGTGAACCCGCCACTGCATACCTGTTCAGTGAACCTGCCACTGCATACCTGTACTGTGAACCCACCACTGCATACCTGTTCAGTGAACCTGCCACTGCATACCTGTTCTGTGAACCCATCACTGCATACCTGTTCTGTGAACCCACCACTGCATACCTGTTCAGTGAACCCACCACTGCATACCTGTTCAGTGAACCTGCCACTGCATACCTGTTCTGTGAACCCACCACTGCATACCTGTACTGTGAACCCACCACTGCATACCTGTTCAGTGAACCTGCCACTGCATACCTGTACTGTTCAGTGAACCCGCCACTGCATACCTGTTCTGTTCAGTGAACCCGCCACTGCATACATGTTCTGTTCAGTGAACCCGCCACTGTATTCCTGTTCAGTGAACCCGCCACTGCATACCTGTTGTGTTCAGTGAACCCACCACTGTATACCTGTTCAGTGAACCTGCCACTGCATACCTGTTCAGTGAACCCGCCACTGCATACCTGTTCTGTTCATCAGCCAGGCGATCATATGGGCTGTAAAGCCACCAAAACCTGCACGGCCGTCACTACACAAACAGCTGTTTGCGGTGCGTTACACGGTGAGTTTGGTGTGTCAGTGTGAAGCAGTACCTTAATTACACTACCTGATTGATGTATACACATGCAAGATGTTTTAAAGCACTTTAGGCCTGTCATTTAGCATTCAATGTGATTTCTGCCCTTAAAACGCTGCTTTGCGTCAAATCCAGATTTTTCCCGGGGACTTTTATCCCACTCCTCCACCTAGGGGTCCAGGTGTTAGACCCCTTGAAACATCTTTTCCATCACTTTTGTGGCCAGCATAATTTTTTTTTTTTCAAAGTTCGCATCCCCATTGAAGTCTATTGCAGTTCGCGAACTTTTACGCGAACCGAACCTTACGCGGAAGTTCGCGAACCCGGTTCGCGAACCTAAAGTCGGAGGTTCGGCCCCACTCTACTATTCACTTCTATCCTCTAAATAGAGCTATGTATTGTACCAAACCAGATTCTAGGCAGGATCCGGTCATGCTTGGCGAAATAAACAATTCTGATTCCACCTATACTGGGGGTGGCTATCTATACTGGGGGACACCTTGGCTACCTATACTGGGGGGGTTACACCCTTGGATACCTACCAATACTGGAGTGCTATTTGGGGGGTGGGGGGGCTTTGACTACCTATTATTACAGGAGAAGGGGCAAAGGCTACACAATAGATGCCGCTTGGGGCCACAAATACCTTAGCAGCACCCCCAAATTCTGCACAGGATGGACCCTGGTAAAGGACTGACAGCAATTAAGTCTGGCGTTTATCAACAGTCCGGTCCTGTATCTATCCGGTATCTATAGGTGCCCCCACATGGTTTGTTTTCTTAATATTTTTCGTTAGATTTAAGCATTCCGATCAATTTTTGGAGTGATCTGACCTATGTATTGCACACTTGTACTCAAGTTTTCAGGACCATATTGGCAAAATACAATGTATTTTCACAAATATAAGCTCAACACTACCCCTTACAACAATGTATATATCTGATGAGCTGAGAATTCTCAGCGCTGATTGACCAGAACTGCCCGCATCCTCCACCAATATCTGTGACCTTTCCAGAGCCTCTAATGATACAGATACCGGAACTACCTGCTGTGATTGGTTTCCCCAGAAATGACAGGTGCTCTAAAAATGTGACATCCATATGGGTATGTTAGCGTCTTATCTCCTTTGGTTAACAACAGAACACAGCACGGTGTTAGAGCACATGGCAGATAAATGTAATGATTGATATTGAAATTACAGCACACTCTTTGAAGGGAAAACACAAAAGGATGGGTAATAGCTTGTATCCAAAATAACTTTCAGGCTTTTAGCAAGCCAAACAAAGTAGAAAGTGTGGCGGCACATGCATGATCACAGGATTCGCCGGCCGCTTCTGTATAATGTTTTGTCTGCTGATAGATGGAAATATAATCTTTGTATAAAATGATTGAAGTCGGGAAACAGAATGTTAATGCAATATTTGCTCGCGCAGAAACATAAAAGTCTTTTAATCCTTCTAGAGGTGTATTTGGTAAGGGAAATACGGCATATGCATTAAGGCCAAACACTCCATCTTGTTGTGTACCATTATTAAAGGGGTGGAATTCAATTTTTTCACGAGGAACTATAGTCAAAATAATGTAATGAATAATTACAATTTTCACTTATAAATTATTTAGTCAGTGTTTGACCATTTGTAAATTGTTTCCTTTCCCTGCTTTACTTTCTGAAACTTTTGGTAAACAAGCATTCCACAGAGATCACCTGCCAGCACTAAAGATGTTGCACGTGGCCCCTTCATAGGCAAACTTATATATATGGATTTATATAAGGAGGCATGTGTATATCCTAGCGAACTTTCAAAACTACACCCGGTGTTGGTATCGCTTTATAGCAAGGGCGGCACCAGGGGGTGCTTTGGGGTGCTGAAGCACCCCCAAAAATAATCAAAGCACCTCCTTAGCACCGCTATGTCACCTCTCGCCTCCCTGCTTTCTCTCCCTGCTCCGTCTGTAATTAGAGTAGTCAGTGCTACAAGAAAATAGCCGTCGATATCCACAAATGTGGACATCAGCGGACATTTTCTTGTAGCTATCAAACTACAGAGGGAGAGGAGGCAGGAGAAGCAGAGAGGACGCCTGGCTGTGATGCAGGAGAAGAGGCAGCGGCGGGAACGGGCATAGAGGTAGCGGCCGCCAGCTCAGAAGGCTACACCAGCAGCGGCCGCGGGAACAGAGGAGGGAGCTTGCAGCAGCTATACTACCTATACTGGGGCATCTATACTACCTATACTGGGGCAGCTATACTACCTATACTGGGGCAGCTTTATTACCTATACTGGGGCAGCTATACTACCTATACTGGGGCAGCTATACTACCTATACTGGGGCATCTATACTACCCATATTGGGACAGCTATACTACTTATACTGGGGCAGCTATATTACTTATACTGGGGCAGCTTTATTACCTATACTGGGGCAGCTATACTACCTATACTGGGACAGCTATACTACTTATACTGGGGCAGCTATATTACTTATACTGGGGCATCTATACTACCTATACTGGGGCAGCTATACTACTTATACTGGGGCATCTACACTACCCATACCGGGGCATCTATACTACCCATACTGGGGCAGCTACACTACCTATACTGGGGGATCTATACTACCTATACTGGGACAGCTATACTACTTATACTGGGGCAGCTACACAATCTAAACTGGGGGATCTATACTACCCTTACTGAGGCAGCTTTATTACCTATACTGGGGCAGCTATACTTCCTATACTGGGGCAGCTATACTACCTATACTGGGGCATCTATACTTCCCATACTGGGGCAGCTACACTACCTATACTGGGGCAGCTTTATTACCTATACTGGGGCAGCTATACTTCATATACTGGGGCAGCTATACTACCTATACTGAGGCATCTATACTACCCATACTGGGGCAGCTACACTACCTATACTGGGGCAGCTTTATTACCTATACTGGGGCAGCTATACTTCCTATACTGGGGCAACTATACTACCTATACTGGGGCAGCTATACTACCTAAAATTGGGCATCTATACTACCTATACTGGGGCAACTATATTACTTATACTGGGGCATCTATACTACCCATACCGGGGCATCTATACTACCCATACTACGGCAGCTACACTACCTATACTGGGGCAGCTTTATTACCTATACTGGGGCAGCTATACTTCATATACTGGGGCAGCTATACTACCTATACTGAGGCATCTATACTACCCATACTGGGGCAGCTACACTACCTATACTGGGGCAGCTTTATTACCTATACTGGGGCAGCTATACTTCCTATACTGGGGCAGCTATACTACCTATACTGGGGCAGCTATACTACCTAAAATTGGGCATCTATACTACCTATACTGGGGTAACTATATTACTTATACTGGGGCATCTATACTACCCATACCGGGGCATCTATACTACCCATACTAGGGCAGCTACACTACCTATACTGGGGCAGCTTTATTACCTATACTGGGGCAGCTATACTTCATATACTGGGGCAGCTATACTACCTATACTGAGGCATCTATACTACCCATACTGGGGCAGCTACACTACCTATACTGGGGCAGCTTTATTACCTATACTGGGGCAGCTATACTTCCTATACTGGGGCAGCTATACTACCTAAAATTGGGCATCTATACTACCTATACTGGGGCAACTATATTACTTATACTGGGGCATTTATACTACCCATACCGGGGCATCTATACTACCCATACTGGGGCAGCTACACTACCTATACTGGGGGATCTATACTACCTATACTGGGACAGCTATACTACTTATACTGGGGCAGCTACACGATCTAAACTGGGGGATCTATACTACCCATACTGGGGCAGCTATATGACCTATACTGGGGCAGCTATAGTACCTATCCTGGGGCAGCTATACTACCTATACTGGGGCATCTATACTACCTATACTGGGGAACTATACTACCTATACTGGGGCAGCTATACTACCTATACTGGGGCAGCTATACTACCTATACTGGGGCATCTATACCACCTATACTGGGGCAGCTATACTAGCCATACTGGGGCAGCTATACTACCCATACTGGGATAGCTATACTACCTATACCGGGGAATATACACTACCCATACTGCGACAGCTATACTGCCTATGCTGGGCAGCTATACTACCTATGCTGGGGCAGCTATACTACCAATACTGGGGCAGCTATACTACCTATACTGGGGAACTATCCTGGGGCAGCTATACTACCTATATTGGGCAGCTATACTACCTATACTGGGGGAGCTATACTACCTATACTGGGGCAGTTATACTACCTATACTGGGGAACTATCCTGGGGCAGCTATACTACCTATACTGGGGCAGCTATACTACCTATACTGGGGCAGTTATACTACCTATACTGGAACAGCTATACTACTTATACTGGGGAACTATACTACCTATACTGGGTCAACTATATTACCTATACACGCCCACTTTCCAGTGCATGATAGACATGCCCTTTTTACCATGCCCCTGTGTTTTGGTCACACCCCCTGGCTTTGTGTGCCGCAAGTTCATACCTACCCCTAGAAAAGATCCAGCACCTGTATAGCACCCCCTAAAACAAGGCCTATAGGTGCTTATATTAGCCATTTTTTTCTTTGTTGCTGCTGTACATTTTTCCTAAGCTTAAAGGCTTGTTGGTGCAACGTAACTCTGAATCTTCACCATTCTAGATGAGGAGCTCTGCAAAACTGTGTAGGACAGTAGGAGTGAGAAAACAGGTGTCAGCGACATGTATTGGTCAACAGACGTGAGAAATAACATTTTTAAGAAAGTTCTCATTTTTGAGAAAATCCTTTTTTTGAGGGGGAAGAGGGTGGAGCATGCATGACAAGTAGGAGACACCTATTGAATGTTTTATACACATTTTGGTCCTTTGAGTAGTGTCAAGTCTGTCAACATCTCCGGGTTCTTTGAATTCAGGACCGTGTTCCACATTTTTCATTCAGATGTGTTAAATCTGCTGCCTCTGGCTCACTGCGCTCCACATCGAGTTCCATCTCTCCGATACTTTCTCTTTCAAAGCCGAAGGGAGGAAATATTGGCATGATATAAAACACGACGTGGAGTGCAGCGGGCAGAAGTGGCAACAAGGATTAGTGAAAGCAATCCTGAGGCAAATTAAAATTATACAATTAGATACAAAGAGGGAAGCCTCTGGATCCTCCAAAGACTTACATCCTCCTGGAGACCACCACCCGGAAAGGGTCACACCTGCGCAGGAGCCTGGAGCCGCCCTCACGCTTCCATATGTAATGGGACATGGCTATGTAACTTATCCTACAAGCTCTAGGAAATGCAGTTGTATAGGGTGACCAAAAGAGAACCCAATGGGAGACCCAATAGGGCAATAAGTAATGGCAAGGACTGCTAAAATTGTGGTGAAGAGTGGTACTCACAAATGGAGGTTACAGATGGGCAACCAACCACTGGAGGCCGATGCAGACGACCCTGACTCCATGCAGGTGTCCACATACACTGGATGCTGGTCGCACTCTTGGCAAAGAACTCCAAATTGGTTGTGATGGTGAGGGTACACCTAACCAATATGGAATACCCTTCCCAAAGGAGAACGGGTAGCACCGGGGTGGGAAGAGGCACCTAAATATTGATGAAAATGTGTTAAAGTGACTTGAATTAAAAGATTACACTTACCTGGGGCTTCCTCCAGCCCACCGTAGCTGCGAGGTCCTCTCGGTTCCTCTCCGTGTGCCTCCGTCGGCCCCCGTTACCGGCGACACCCGGGCCGAGTGTCAGGCCAGCTCTTCCTGGTTCCTGATGCATGGTGTCATCACACCGGCCACTTCACGGCATTATGGCGGCCGGCATGATGGGTCTGTGCATGCGCGGTTTTCTAATGCTAAACCGCGCATGTGCAGACCTGTCAAGCCGGCCGCTATGATGACACGAAGTGGGCGGCGTGATGATACCATGCATCGGGAACCAGGAAGAGCCGGCTCGACTCTCGCCCCGCGTGTCACCGTAACGGGAGCCGGCGAAGACTCACGGAGAGGAGCCAGGAGGACACCGGGGGACCTTGCGGCCTACTGCTGGCTGCAGGAAGCCCCAGGTAAGTGTAATCTTTTAATTTAAGTCACTGCTTACGGTCCCTTTAAAAACAGCTAAAAGAGAAAAGGGTTTGAGGTCACTTACCTCAATGATGACAAATTCATATACGAAATAAACAAATTTTATCAAGCACTTGGCAATGCGTTTCGTAGGTTCCTGCCCGCTTCCTCAGGCCAAATACAGTGTCAGAAATAAATCAAGCCGGCACGTGGAACGCCTCTCTTGGTCTAAAATGACTGCAGTAATCCGATTTTTGCGGGAAAATTCTGCATTCTCAGATTGGTCCAATGCTTCTAAGTTCTGTGATTGGGCTAAAATTTCCGAGTTGCTGTAAATTGGATTTCCGAATTTGGAAATTCTGAAATGTCGACTTTCAATCGAAAATGTGGAAATTACGATTCCATCATGGGATGTGAATGAGTAATTCAAGGCCGGTTCTAGTAACAATGGGGCCCCAAGGTAAAATGAACCCAGGGGCCCCCTGACAGACACCCCCTTACCTTGACTACAGAGCAGCATTAGAGACCCTTTGTTGCAGCCATATTTCCCCACGGGTCCCAGAGCCAGCTGCACCCCCTCCCCACTTACCCCCCCCCCCAACTTAACTGTTCTCCCCAGGGCCCCTGCATGCAATGTCTTTGACAGTAGCAACTCGCCTGTTCCGATGGACATGCTCCTCTGTGGTGCCCACCGAGACAGGTGAGATTCTCTTTCAAAGATGTGGCAGGGGAACAGAGTTAAGTTGGTGGACACTTTGGGGGCCTCAATAGGCTTTGAGGCCCTGGGGCAATTGCCCCCTTTGCCTCTATGGTAGCGCCGGCCCTGGAGCAATTGAGCTTCCCTATTTCTGGGACACATTTTGGGGACCTCAAAATGGAAAATTTGATTTTTACTTTTGAATCCCAGACATCGGTTATGATCCTGAGCAGAGTGGGGGAAGGGAAGCGGAGATGCGGGGAGTTCTCCTTACTCCCTGGACTGGCAGCCGGATTTCAGCGGAATATTAATGATGGACAAGCATTGTGGACGTTCTCCAGCTCTGCCTGTTTATAGAGCACAATAAACACCTAATGCATATATTTTATAATCTAGCGCCAGTCTTCCCGGCAGAAGCGGCAGAGGCAGACGTGGCAATCTCCCGCGGCAGTTTATCCTTTGCTCTTCTTTTTATTTGTCTTATAAATAAACTTTATATTCCTATTTAACCAATTTGGAGAATGGATTACAAGACGATGCTTTATAGCTCTGCGAAGAAAAAACACACGAAAAACAATAGATAAATGACAGAGAAGCCGCTGGTGGCGGTCGTGAGGGGCACATCGCATTTCTACAACGTTGTAGTCATAGAGCTCTGCCTCAGTCATTGTGCCTGTGTGAAAAGCCTCTGCTGGAAGCTGCACTCACTCTTTTGGGGGGGACAGTCCCTCTTTGGGATCCCTGTCACTCTGACCCCCTGTCCTCCTCATTTCTCCCTCTTTCAGGACTTTGTCCCTCTTTCTATGTAAATATATATATTTCTCTACTAAAAAATGGGTTTGATTGACTCTAAACTTTATTCCCATCCTTTATATTGATATATTCCTAATTGTAAAATGTTACTATGAAGGAAAATGAACCAGGATAGTGAGGACCAGTGTGGTTTGAATTATAAAACATATTTTTCTTATGAAACCTTTATGGTATGCGTGACTAGGGGTGTGACAGGGGAGTGATCAGGGGTGTGGCAAGGGCATGGCTTAAGTATCCCTCTTTCTCATCCCAAAAAGTTGTAGGTATGCACACACATAGGCCCAAATGCAATTAACTTTTTTATCCTCAGTTTTCTCCTAGGTGATATTTTCAAACTTGTCAATAAACTGCCTTTAAAACCACCAGCAAGTAACAAAATACTTAACATAGATTTAATAGTCCTTTTCCAAATATGTTTTGGTACTTTTTAATTTGCAAAATGATGAAAAGTTATTTTAAAGAGACGCTGTAACAAAATTTTCATCCTTATTTCTTCTATCCTATAAGTTCCTATACCTGTTCTAATGTGCTCTGTCTAAATGCAGCCTTTCCTAATTGCACAGTGGCTGTGTTATCTCTGTTCTATGATCTAATCTTCTCTCCTCTGTCGGCTCTGTCGGGCTGAGGCAGTCAGGATGGAATGTGCTGTGCTGCTTGTGATTGGATAGAAGCTATACACACCCTCTCCAGGCCCCCTGCAAACTCTGTATGACTCACACACTGAGCTACTCTCAGCCTATCACTTGCTATGTCTTTTGTTTGTAAGCACTGCCTAAAACTGGCAATTACAAGCCAGGATTGCAGCAGGGAGTGGCAGAAACAGCACAGAGGGGCCCAGGAGAACATAATGAATAGAATGGTATGATTTTTATTGTAAGAATTTTAGAGTACAGATTCTCTTTAAACAGGAGATGAAAGTTTATTTCCTAGGATAAATCGCAGGAGAAAAGGTGTATTGCATATGGCCCATAATCTCTTAAAGGTGTACTCCAGAAATACAGAAAACCCACCATCAGTGGTGTAGCTAAAGAACTTGGGGCCACATAGCAAAACTTTCACGGGGCCCTCAGATGTAGGCACTCTTTAGCAGGGGCGTATCTAGAAGTCATCGGGCCCTCCTGCAAGAATTTGGATGCTCCCCCCACCAGTGCCCGCTCAGTGCCATTTTGGGGGGGGGCAGGAGTGGTCGCAGCATGAGGGGAAAGCATGGCCACACATCAGCGGGGATGGGGACAGTCCTCCCCTTCCCTCACCTCGAGCTCTCCCCTCAGCGCTCCCCTCCTGCATCTATCACTGACAGCGGGCAACTCCATCCACCTCGGAGGTCTCCGATCTCTAAGTGCTTCATGCTACTTCCTGTTTAAACAGGAAGTAGCTTGAAGCACTTAGAGATCGGAACCTGGACTGTCTCTCCTCCCCACCGATGTGCAATGCTCCCCCCTCATGCTACGACTCCTCCTGCCCCCCAAAACGGCCCTGAGTGGGCCCCAGAGGCCCCAAAATTCCAGTTACTGAGCAGATTGTGAAATACTCAGACCAGCCACTCCGGCACAAACAACCATTCCATGCTCAAAATTGCTTAAATCAACTTTGTTTCCCATTCTGACATTCAGTTTGGAGTTCAGGACATTTTTTCACCAGGACCACACCCCTAAATGCGTTGAAGCAACTGCCATGTGATTGGTTGATTAGATAATTGCATTCATGAGGAATTGAACAGGTGTTCCTTATAATCCTTTAGGTGAGTGTAAGTCTACTGTATAAATGTTTAGTACACACATCGTTTTCTGGAATTGTCCACACTGGTTAAAAGCACAGTTAATAAAGTGTATGTAGATGTCTGACTCAACGGCATTGTGATATAGTCAAAAAAGAGCAATAATCAGTTAGAACTTTCTCGAGCAAAATTTGTTTGCAAAGTAGGGAGGGTTTACTCTTGTAAGACGCGGACATCACGCACGTCATTTTCCCACACACCACGTGCGTTCCTCTGCTTTAAAACGCCCGTGTTTTATAACGAGGTAATGTAATCAAGATAATGTGCCTGGTATGTAGTGTTGGGCGAACAGTGTTCGCCACTGTTCGGGTTCTGCAGAACATCACCCTGTTCGGGTGATGTTCGAGTTCGGCCGAACACCTGGTGGTGTTCGGCCAAACTGTTCGGGGTTCGCCCGAACTGTTCAATGCATGGCCGAACATGGCCGAACAGGGCCCCTGTTCGGCCGAACAGGGCCCTGTTCGGCCGAATACTGCCCCCCTATGGGGTCGCAGGCATAAGGGGGGAGCATGCCCCGGTCGCGGGGGGGGGTCGGAAATTCCCCCCACCCCCTCCGCTAGCGCTCCCCCCTCTGCCCGCTTCCCCATAAAAAAAGTTATAGTACCTGGTGCCTGGTGGCTGGCAGTGGAGTGAGGAGGAGGAGGAGTCCGAGTAGCAGAGTGGCGTTGAGGCCGGGCAGCGGGCGGTTCAGCGCTAGTACCCTTGTGGTACTTCCGCCCTTTCTCTGACCTCACGTCCTCTGCGTGATGACGCATACGAGGGTACGCGTGATGCGTACCCTCGTATGCAGAGGACGTGAGGTCAGAGAAAGGGCGGAAGTACCACAAGGGTACTAGCGCTGAACCGCCCGCTGCCCGGCCTCAACGCCACTCTGCTACTCGGACTCCTCCTCCTCCTCACTCCACTGCCAGCCACCAGGCACCAGGTACTATAACTTTTTTTATGGGGAAGCGGGCAGAGGGGGGAGCGCTAGCGGAGGGGGTGGGGGGAATTTCCGACCCCCCCCCGCGACCGGGGCATGCTCCCCCCTTATGCCTGCGACCCCATAGGGCCCCCATGTTCGGGGGTCCCATTGACTTCCATTGAGTTCGGCGTTCGGGCCGAACATGCCGAACATCTGGCCCATGTTCGGCCTGTTCGGCCCGAACCCGAACATCCAGGTGTTCGCCCAACACTACAGTGGTATGCAGAGAACTTCTGCACTGCTGAAAGTTACAAACTCCACCCTTCTTGGTAGTCTTGTCTTGCCAATGGGCAGGGTTTGCGAGTACCCACATATTTCTCATTTCTTCTCCTATTGTTTTGACCAACAACGGTATTGGCTCTTGCTTCTGTCTCCTCTGTGTTTTGAGGGTTCCCTGACTATTATCCTTCTGGTGTAGTTAACCTCTGAGGGACCTCTGAGCATCCTGAAAAGCGTTGTCAACGCCACAATATGAGTCCTGAAAACCAAACAACACCAAGATGGCAGCTTTGAAAAGAGAGTGTGTCCATTTTAGCCGATTCTCCATGTTGTTTCGAACTGTGCCTCGGCCAACAAAATGGCTGCCCTGTCACGTGACCACCTCATCTCTGAGAAACAAGATAGCTTACAGCGGGAAAGCATCTTCCGCTAATCGTTATTGACTTCTCTGACCGCTGTCAAACTCAAGAGGAATAAAACAAAACTCTTTGTGTCACCTCTGCACCCGCGCGCCTCTCGTCAAATTAATGCCGTCCAGCCACATGTGCAGCGGGCCGGCTAAATATAGCTTCCTTCAAGGAGCTGGTGGCACTTTTACTTCCCCTCGGATGGAAGCATTCAGTCATCCCTGACATGTAGCAATTATGGAATTCCTCCGCTGCTCACTTGAAAGCTTGCCTAATGTAACGGGGAGGGATATAATCGTGGCTCACCCAGGCGTTCATTTTTAAAACTCCATTTTCTATTTTCTCCCACTGTACAAAAAAACATTCTCTCTCGGAAAATTATATTATAATGCAGGAGAGAGAGAGAGAAAAAGGACGGCCATTTCACAGATTACAAGCCATGTAAAGAGCCGGTTTACTTCAACAATAGCTTCGGTGGGGAGTCGATGGAGGTAAAAATACAGCGTGGTGACGGAACGGAGACCGAACGGTGATAATTTTATTTGTATAATTGAAAGAGGTTGTTTTTTTTTAATAAATAGAATTGTCTGTTGACTTCTATATAAATACATTTAGAACCCGTGGTAAAGAAAGGTGAAAGAATCTCATTATCTAATAGCTAGGTTCTGGTAAATAGTAACATAATAATAAAGAAATAATGCTGTGTTGTAATCATAAAGCAATTCTTTTTTTGTTGAATACTTTAAGGACAACTATCATATTATACAATTTAAAATACATATACATTTCTCCCAGTATAAAATGCACCAAAAATTATTTTTTTCCAATGTTGCTGTTGCTGACAGTAGGTACCGTAGTTAAATTATATCAGATCTGCCAGGTTTTAGACTAGACCATCTCCTCACGGGGAATTTTCAGTATTTCCTTTATCCTTTGCAAAAGCGCTCTCTGTAAAGGGTCTATACAAAGATGGCAGCCTCCCTACTCCTTTGCGTACTATTTTGGTAGTTGGACTTAGAAACTTCCTTTCAGTAAGCACTTTTGAAAATAAAGAAATCCTTGAGAATCCCCCATCAGGAGATGGACTAGTCCAAAACCAGCCAGACCTGTCAGATTTTAACTACCTACTGTAAGTGACAGCAACAGAGGAAAAAAAATAATTTCTAGGGAGAAACCTACCTTTTACATTTATATATTTGAAGTGTTCCAATTTTACATGATAATCATCCTTTAACTATTTACTATGCATCCTGTATATACTGTACATAGCAGGCTACATACTATATATTAAATAAGGATTTTTTTTTAAGACTGGGAGGTTGCAGTGATGTCAGCTGTATACCCCACGGTGTCACTGACCTCATCAGGTTAATGGGAGGGGCCAGAGGAAAAGAGTGACATCACTGGGCTGTCATGTGATCAGGGAGGCGGGGATGTGTAATGCCTGGTACACACAATGAGATTTTCTGGCAGATTTACTGCCAGATCGATTATTTCCAACAGGTATGATCTGATTTCCAATCGATTTTCCGATTAATTTTCCGTTCACTGATCAGAAAAACGATTCAAAATCAGATCGGACCTGTTGGAAATAATCCATCTGGCTGTAAATCTGCCAGAAAATCTCATTGTGTGTACCAGGCATAATTAGGGCCGGTTCTTGCTACAATAGGGCCCTTGGGCAAAAGTAACTTCGGGGCTCGCCTGACGCCACCCCCCCCCAACTAAATTGCCCCCAAGGCCCCTGAGTCAGCTGCCAGGCCTAATTCAATCCCCCTTCCTCCTTGTCACACGGTATCATCCTTCATCTGTCCTCTACAAATGATTTTTGGGGTTCCCATTATTAGCCGCCTCCTCTTCCTATATGGAGTGTACACACAGCATCCCCACTGTCATGGGTCACCATAGCTGGATGGGAGGATGGGCACCTTGGGGGGAGGGCCCACAGACTCTGGGGCAATTGCCCCCTTTTCCTCTATGGAAGCGCCGGCCGTGGGCATAACAGGTTGATGCCACCGCCTCCTGTGATAACTCGGCAAAGCCTCGTTTCCATATCCGCAGTATAGTCAGCGCAGATGAATGTTACTAAACACAGCACATTGCGTTGCTCCACAGTTTTCCCCGATGTGTTCCTTATAAGCACTGTGAATGCTCAGCTCAGAAATGCACAGAACCATGCATTGGGATTCTGCAGTGAAATGCAGCACATGGATGGGGACATCAGACAGTCTATGCACTTCCCCTGATCGCATCACTGATCCTTGCTGAAATCAGCAATGCACACGTGGAAACGGGGCCTAAAAATTCAATAGCTATGTTAGCGTTACTTTGAAACAGCAATATTTCTGATTTATTTGTAATATTACTGCCCTAGCTGATGACCCGGCGTTGCCCGGAAATGTATTTAGTTGGTGTTGGATCCGCCCACTTTTTCTAACCCTAACACTCAAACACTCAGTGACCAAGTTTGTGAGCTTTGCAGTCTTTGGCATCAATAATTTGCATTGAAATGAAACAAATCTGATTGGCTGTTTGTGGCTCCACCTTTCTTTTCTGAATTTGAACCCCAGTCACCCAATGACCAACTGTACCAGGTTTGAGGCCTGTGCCATTAACAGTGCAAGAATGGCAGCAAAGAAATATTCCCCTTGAAAATCATTAGGTGAATTTTGATTGGTTTTTATGGGCTCCACCCACTTTTCTGAATATTAATCCCAGTCACCCAGTGACCAACTGTGCAAAGTTTGGGAACCCTGCCATTAACAGTGTAAGAATGACTGCAGTTTACATTTTCCCAGTGACATTTGTATTTGTCTCCGCCCACTTTTTGGTTATGGGAATAAAAAGTATCCTATATGTTATTCCAGGTAATGTACTATGTATGTGCCAAATTTCATTCAAATCCATTCAGCCACTGTTGTTTTGATCGAGTAACAAACAGCCAAACTTTCCCATCCTACTAATCCTACTAATATAATAAATGGGAAAGTTTGGATGTTTGGATGTTTGTTACTCGATCACGCAAAAATGGCTGAACGGATTTGAATGAAATTTGGCACACACATAGTACACTACCTGGAATAACATATAGGATACTTTATATCCCCATAGCCAAAAAAGGGGGCAGGGACAAATACAAATTTCACTGGGAAATGTAAACTGCAGCCATTCTTACACTGTTAATGGTAGGGTTCTCAAACTTTGCACAGTTGGTCGTTGGGTGACTGGGATTAATATTCAGAAAGGTGGGTGGAGTCTATTAAAAGCCAATCAAACTTAACCTATTGATTGTGAAGGAGAATATTTACATTGCTGCCATTGTTGCACTGTTAATGGCACAATCCTCAAACCTGGTACAGTTGGTCATTGGGTGACTGGGGTTCAATTTCAGAAAGGGGGTGGAGCCACAAACAGCGAATTAGATTTGTTTCATTTCAATGCAAATTATTGATGCCAAACACCGTAAAGATCACAAACTTGGTAATTGATTAATTGTGTGTTTGGGTTAGAAAAGTAGGCACAGCCAACACCAGCCAAATACATAAGCGGGCAATGCCGGGTCATTAGTGGGCGGAGACAAATACAAATTTTACTGGGAAAATGTAAACAGCAGCCATTCTTACACTGTTAATGGCAGGGTCCTCAAACTTTGCACAGTTGGTTACTGGGTGACTGGGATTAATATTCAGAAAAGTAGGTGGAGTCTATAAAAGCCAATCAAAATTAACCTATTGATTTTCAAGGGGAATATTTACATTGCTACCATTCTTGCACTGTTAATGGCACAAGCCTCAAACCTGGTACAGATGATCATTGCGTGACTGGGGTTTACATTCATAAAACAGGGTGGAGCCACACACAGCTAATATGATTTGTTTCATTTGAATGAAGGTTATTGATGCCAAAGACCGCAAAGCTCACAAACTTGGTCATTGAGTAATTGATTAATCGTGTGTTAGGGTTAGGAAAAGTGGGCGCAGCCAGCACCTGCAAAATACATAATCGGGCAATGCCGGGTCATCAGTAGGCGGAGACAAATGCAAATTTCACTGAGAAAATGTAAACTGCAGCAATTCTTACACTTTTAATGGTAGGGTTCTCAAACTTTGCACAATTGGTCACTGGGTGACTGGGATTAATATTCAGAGAAGTGGGTGGAGCCTTCAAAAGCCAATCAAAATACACGTATTGATTTTCAAGGGGAATATGTAATTGCTACCATTCTTGCACTGTTAATGGAACAAGCCTTAAACCTGGTACAGTTGGTCACTGGGTGACTGGGGTTCAAATTCAGACAAAGGGGTGCAGCCACAAACAGCCAATCAGATTTGTTTAATCTCAATGCAAATTATTGATGCCAAAGACCGCAAAGCTCACAAACTTGGTTATTGAGTAATTGTGTGTTAGGGTTAGAAATAGTAGGCGTAGCCAACACCAGCCAAATACATACCTGAACAATGTTAGGAAATAAGTGGGTGGAGAAAAATACAAATGTCATTGCGCAAATGTAAACTGCAGCCACTCTTACACTGTTCATGGTAGGGTTCTCAAACTTTGCACAGTTGGTCACTGGGTGACTGGAATTAATATTCAGAAAAGTGGGTGGAGTCTATAAAAGCCAATCAAAATCTAACTATTGATTTTTAAGGGGAATATTTCATTGCTGCCATTCTTGCACTGTTAATGGCACAAGCCTCTTGCACTGTTAATCACCTGTACCTGATACCGTTGGCCATTGGGTGATTGGGGTTCAAATTTAGAAAAGGGGTGGAGCCAAATCCAATCAGATTTATTTTATTTCATTGCAAATTATTGATGCCAAAGACCGCAAAGCTCACATACTTGGTCATTAAGTAATTGTGTGTTAGGGTTAGGAAAAGTGGGCAGAGCCAACACTAGCCAAATACATACCCGGGCAACGCCGGGCGTCCAGCTAGTTTATAATATTAGTGAGATCATGAGATGTAGGCGTCTACCAGAGACGTGTGTATCAAAAAAGGGCGCCTGGAAAAAAGGGCGCGGGGTATAGCCGAAATTGTAAATTTGAATGCAAAACCATATTTTTCGTTTAAGAGGTTATAAACGATAATTTAGTGCTAAATAGGTTAAATAAACGGAAATTAAATGGTAAAATACCGTCTATAACAGTAAACGAATTCTGAAATAAAACGTCAAATAGCGTCTATAGCAAAAACGATATTTACACTTGTATTAAGCATAGTACTAGAATGGTAGGTTTTACAGGTATTTTACTACAATTATACCTAAGTTTAGGGTCACAGATATCTCTCCTTATCCCTATCCCTCACACCTAGACTCCCTCTTTGTGTAAATACACATAATGTAATAAATTGTTTATATTACATATATTGTACTATAACTATACCTAACCTTACTCTCATACAGAGCCCTCCCTGTACCTATCCCTAACCCCTAGACCCCCCTGGTGGTGCCTAAACCTAAGACCCCCCTGGTGGTGCCTAAAACTAACCACCCCCCTGGTGGTGCCTAAACCTAACCACCTCCCTGGTGGTGTATATTGCACTGTAACTATACCTAACCCTCCCTGTACCTATCCCTAACCCCTAGACCCCCTTGTTGGTGCCTAAACCTAAGACCCCCCTGACCTAAGACCCCCCTGGTGGTGACTAAACCTAAGACCCCCCTGGTAATGCCTAAACCTAACCATCCCCACAGCACAAACACGCTAAACACATATAAACCATAATATATTTAATCCTTAAAATACTTCACTCCAAATAACATGAATACAATAATTTATATATTTGTAATAAAATAACTAGCCTTAAAATCACGTATACATTAATAATATTATAAGTAGAAAAAGGTATATATAATATATATACACATACAATACAATAGATAACCTTACAATCACGTATGCATTAGAAATCTTAAAATAACAGTAATATTTAAAGCGATATTTTAGTAACTAAAATCAACGCATTATACTGTAAGTGTAAAAACAAAGTTAATACCAAAAGCGATGTATTTCTAATACAATCAGGTTGAGAAACGTTATTTAAGCATTATACATATGAAAACGAATTTTAAATGATCAAAGAAGTGTAAACGAAATTTTAGTTGTTATAGTTTTGTAAGCGCAATTTGAAAACGAAAAAACTAGTTAAAACTCATATAAGCGAAATTTACAAACGAAAAAATAAGTATAATACAAAGTCAAAACGAACTTGTAAACGATATTTGTTACAAACTTTATCCTGTAAACGAAAACTTTTGTTAACACGATCCCTGTAAGCGCTATTTCTCGGGCGCCCTTTTTTCCTGTCGGGCGCCGAATAGCCGATATTTTGCATTGCAGTCTATGGCGGCGCCCTTTTTGTCCACTACCCTGTGCGCCCTTTTTTACTGGACCGGTAGGCGTCTAACAGAGACTGCTTCACATGGCAGGTATGACACACCTATATATATATAAAATCGGATGTATGTATATGTGTGTATAGATGTGTGTGTGTAGTGTGTGTGTGTGTGTGTGTGTGTGTAGTGTGTGTGTGTGTGTGTGTGTGTGTGTGTGTGTGTGTATAGATGTGTGTGTGTAGTGTGTGTGTGTGTAGTGTGTGTGTGTGTGTGTGTGTGTGTGTGTATAGATGTGTGTGTGTGTGTGTGTGTAGTGTGTGTGTGTGTGTGTGTGTGTGTGTGTGTGTGTGTGTGTGTGTACAGTGTGTGTGTGTGTGTGTGTGTATAGTGTGTGTGTGTGTAGTGTGTGTGTGTGTGTGTGTGTGTGTGTGTATAGATGTGTGTGTGTGTGTGTGTGTAGTGTGTGTGTGTGTGTGTGTGTGTGTGTGTGTGTGTGTGTGTGTGTGTGTGTATAGATGTGTGTGTGTGTGTGTGTGTAGTGTGTGTGTGTGTGTGTGTGTGTGTGTGTGTGTGTGTGTGTGTGTGTGTGTGTACAGTGTGTGTGTGTGTGTGTGTGTATAGTGTGTGTGTGTGTAGTGTGTGTGTGTGTGTGTGTGTGTGTGTGTATAGATGTGTGTGTGTGTGTGTGTGTAGTGTGTGTGTGTGTGTGTGTGTGTGTGTGTGTGTGTACAGTGTGTGTGTGTGTGTGTGTGTGTACAGTGTGTGTGTGTGTGTGTGTGTGTGTACAGTGTGTGTGTGTGTGTGTGTGTGTGTGTAGTGTGTGTGTGTGTGTGTGTACAGTGTGTGTGTGTGTGTGTGTGTGTACAGTGTGTGTGTGTGTGTGTGTGTGTGTAGTGTGTGTGTGTGTGTGTGTGTGTGTGTGTGTGTGTGCGTGTGTGTGTGTGTGTGGTGTGTGTGTGTGTGTGTGTAGTGTGTGTGTGTGTGTGTGTGTGTGTGTGTGTGTGTGTGTGTACAGTGTGTGTGTGTGTACAGTGTGTGTGTGTGTGTGTGTGTGTGTGTGTGTGTAGTGTGTGCGTGTGTGCGTGTGTGCGTGTGTGTGGTGTGTGTGTGTGTGTGTGTAGTGTGTGTGTGTGTGTGTGTGTGTGTGTGTGTACAGTGTGTGTGTGTGTACAGTGTGTGTGTGTGTGTGTGTGTGTGTGTGTGTGTGTACAGTGTGTGTGTGTGTGTGTGTGTGTGTGTGTGTGTGTGTAGTGTGTGTGTGTGTAGTGTGTGTGTGTGTGTGTGTGTGTGTGTGCGTGCGTGCGTGCGTGTGTATGTGCCGCGATCACGCGAAATCGGCTTGACCGACTTGAACGAAACTTGGTACACAGATACCTTACTACCTGGGATGATATGTTCTGGGGGTCTCGCGGCCCCCCTGCACACCTGGGCGGAGCTACAAACAGCAAATCAGATTCCACCCATTCAAGTCAATGGAAAAAATTTAAAAGGCTGCCATTCTCACAGTAATCGAGCCACAGTCCCCACACTTTGCACAGTTGGTCACTTGGTGACCGAGGTTACAAATCCAGGAAAAGTGGGCGGAGCATAAAACAGCCAATCAAATTTCAGCCGTTCATTTTAAATGGGAAAATGTAAACTGCAGCCATTCTTAGACTGTTAATCACAGGGTTCTCAAACTTGCCACAGTTGGTCACTGGGTGAATGAGATTAAGATTCAAGAAAGTGGGTGGAGCCTACAACAGCCAATCAAAATTCACCTATTGATTTTCAAGGGGAATATTTAAACTGCTGCTATTCTTACACTTTTAATGGCAGAGGCTTCAAACTTGCTACAGTCGGTCATTGGGTGACTGAGCCACATACAGCCAATCAGATTTCCTTGGTGGATAAACTGCTTCCATTCACACATTTTTGATGCCTAGAACCTGACAGCTCACAAACTTGGTCATTGAGTGACTGTGTGTCAAGGTTACAAAAAGTGGGCGGAGCCAAAACAACTTTTACTGGGAAAATATAAACGGCAGCCATTCTTACACCGTTAATGGCAGGGTTCTCAAACTTTGCACAGTTGGTCATTGGGTCACAGATTAAGATTTTGGAAGGTGGGTGGAGCCTACAACAGCCAATAAAAATTCCCCTTTTGATTTTCAAAGGGAATATTTCATCTGCTACCATTCTCTTATACTGGTAAAAGCAGATGCCTCAAACCTGGTACAGTTGGTCACTGGGTGATTAGGGTCCAAATTCAGGAAGGGGGCGGAGCCACAAACAGCTAGATTTGTTTATTTTTCAATGGGAATATACAAAGTATTGATACCAAGGACCCCAAAGCTGATAAACTTGATAATTGAGTGACTGTATGTCAAGGTTTGAAAAAGTGGGCGGTGCCAACAACTTCATTTTTTATATTGCAGGGTTCCCAAACTTTACACAATTGGCCACTGGGTGACTGGGATGAATATTCAGAAATGTGGGTGGAGCCTACAACAGCCAATCAAAATGTACCTATTAATTTTCAAGGGGAATATTCACATTGCTACCATTCTTACACTGTTAGTGGCAGAGGCCTCAAACCTGATACAGTCAGTCATTGGGTGACTGGGATCCAAATTCACTAAAGGGGTGGAGCCACAAACAGCCCATCAGATTTGTTAGATTGATTTCAGCCATTCTGTTATTGCCAGGGTTCTCAAACATGACACAGTTGGCCACTGGGTGACTGTGACTAATATTCAGGAAAGTGGGTGGAGCCTACAGCAGCCAATCAAAATTCACCTTTTGAATTTCAAGGGGAATATTTACTTTGCTGCCATTCATGCACTCTTAATGGCAGAGGCCTAACATCTGCTACAGTCAGTCACTGGGAGACTGAAATTTAAATTCTGAAGGGAGCGGGCCAAAAACAGCCAATAAGATTTGTTTAATTTCAATGGTAAAATGCAACTTATTGATGCCAAAGACCCCAAAGCTCATAAACTTGGTCATTAAGTGACTGTATGTCAAAATTAGAAATAGTGGGCAGAGCCAAAAACAACTAACTTTTTACATGGGGAAATGTAAACTGCAGCTTTTCTTACACTGTTAATGGCAGGCTTCTCAAACTTCACACAGTTGGTCACTGGGTGACTAGGATTAATATTCGGAAAAGTAGGTGGAGCCTACAAGAGCCAATCAAAATTCACCTATTGATTTTCAAGGGGAATATTGAAACTGCAGCCATTCTCACACTGTTAATAGCAGAGGCCTCAAACCTGCTACAGTCAATCGTTAAGTGTTTGGGGTTCAAATTCAGTAAAGGGGCGGAGCCAAAAACAGCCAGATTTCTTTGCTGGATAAACTGCTTCCATTAGCACAATTTTGATGCCAGGAACCCAAAAGCTCACAAACTTGGTCATTGAGTAGTGACTGTGTGTCAAGGTTACAAAAAGTGGGTGGAATTAAAAACAGATTTTTCTGGGAAATTGTAAACTGCAGCCCTTCTTCACTGTTAATGGCAGGGTTCTCAAACTTAGCATAGCTGGTTACTGGGTGACTGGGATTAATAATCAGAAAAGTGGGTGGAGCCTAAAAATGCCAATCAAAAATCACATGTCGCTTTTCAAGGAGAATATTAAAATTGCTGCCATTCTTGCACTGTTAATGGCACAAGCCTCAAACCTGGTACAGTTGGTCATTGGGTCACTGAGGTTCACATTCAGAAAAGGGGACAGAGCCACAAACAGTGAATCAGATTTGTTTCATTTCATGGGAAAATACAAATTATTGATGCCAAGGACCCCAAAACTCACAAACTTGGGCATTGAGTAGTGACTTTGTGTCCAGGTTACAAAAAGTGGGCGGAACCAAAAACAAATTTCACTGGGAAAGTGTAAACTGCAGCCCTTCTTACACTATTTATTTCAGGGTTCCCAATCTTTGCCCAGATGGTCACTGAGTGACTGAGATATTCAGGGAAGTGGGTGGAGCCTATAATAGCCAATCAAAATTCACCTGTTGATTTTCAAGTGGAATATTTAAATTGCTGCCATTTTTACACTGTTAATAGCAGATGCCTCAAACCTGCTACAGTTGGTCATTGGGTGACTGGGGTTCAAATGCTGGAGAGGGGTGGAGCCACAAACAGCCTATCTGATTTGTTTAATTTCTATGGGAATATACAAATTATTGATTCCAAGGAATCCAAAGCACACAAACTTGGTCATTGAGTGTTTGTGTGTTAGGGTTAGAAAGTGGGCGGAGCCAACACCATTCAAATACATACCCGGGCAACGCCGGGTCATCAGTGGGTGGAGACAAATACAAATTTCACTGGGAAAATGTACACTGCAGCCATTCTGTTAATGGCAGGGTTTTTAAACTTTGCACAGTTGGTCACTGGGTGACTGGGATTAATATTCAGAAAAGTAGGTGGAGCCTACAAAAGTAAATCAAACTTCACCTGTTGCTTTTCAAGGGGAATATTTAATTGCTACCATTCTAGAACTGTTAATGGCACAGGCCTCAAACCTGGTACAGTTGGTTATTGGGTGACTGGGGTTCAAATTCAGAAAAGGGGGTGGAGCCACACACACTCAATCAGATTTGTTTCATTTCAATGCAGATTATTGATACCAAAGACCGCAAAGCTCACAAACTTGGTCACTGAGTGTTTGTGTGTTAGGGTTAGAAAAAGTAGGCGGAGCCAACACCAGCCAAATACATACCCGGGCAACGCCGGGCAATTAGCTAGTACTGTATATAGTACAGATACAAATGTACCAGTCTGCTGCTCTCTGGCAGTCCTGCTGCACCTAGGAGAGAATGCAGCCATTCTAGGCAGAGAGCGATTAAGATGTAATGGGGTCCTAGACAAGGTAGTAGATTTTGAGTCCCACTTGTGGTCTTTTTGGTAAGCTGAAGTGAAGAGAGGCCAGAGAATGTGATGGGTGGGCCCCTTAACACGCCTTAGGCCCCAGACACCTGCCTAGGTTGCCTGGTGGATGCCTGAATTTGACCAAAATCCAATCGGATGATATATGTTTATAATTGTGCCCATTAATGGAGATTATTTACAACCAATTCGATCAGAATTTCTGATTGCTCAAATGATTTTTCGCTAAAAATTGGACTGTTAGTGGCCACCCTTATGTTTACTGTTTTTGTTGCAATAATTGTACTGCGTGAGACTCTGCTATACATTATTTAGTTGTATCTATGTTCCCCTTGTTGTCTTATTGTGCTTTGTAAAGCGCTGCTGAATATGCTGGCGCTATATAAATAACACAATAATAATAATAATACTGACTATTCTCTGGCTGCTGTCAAGGCCTGTCCATTAACCTCATCTGAGTAGAAGCCAGGCCATTTGGCATTGATATAATGATTGTATATTGGGTATATTATGTTAGCGTAGATTTAGGCCTCTCTCTCTATAATGCAGTGTGCGCAGTTTGCCTGTGATTCAGGATTATAAACATATTGCAGTTTAGATGTCTTTTTAAGCACCATTATCCGATGTTAAGCACTGAACTAGAAAACACATAAATTGCGTTTAAGCTTCCATTTTTTAAGTGGCGATGTCAGATAACCGGCTGATTTGTTCCAGCCCGGCTACACACGAGTCTGTTCCTGGCTCACCGGTCCATAGTCAGCCCCTCACCGCTCTGACAGCCTGCTATTAAACTGCGGCTGATCAATTTACTTCCTCAATGCACCGCTAATGCCGGCTCCTCTTGCTACAGTTATTTCCAAGATTATTCACAGCCTAAGCCCCGGAATCAGAATATCTCCCGAATTCTGTGAAGACACCCAAGTGTGTATCTTGTTTGTATCTCTGATATAAAGTACAAGCCTTGTGCACACATACAAGACCTGTCGCCTTGCAGGGATCAGGATATGTCTATGTATGTATCGTGTAGTGTATGTGTCGTAGTCTAGTGCCAATTTTAAGGGGAAAATTATCTGTATGTTTTTGGGAGGAAACTTGAGTGCCTGGGGGAATCCCATGCAGACACGGGGAGAACATACAAACTCTGTGCAGATAGTGGCTGGGATTCAAACCAGGGACCAAGTGCTGCCAGGCAGAGACCCGCCTATGGTATCGCCCATATTAGGCAACTAGTGTTGAGCCAACATTTTCATTATATCATGTTTCCTTAATTACGGATGCGAATTTTGCTGCTACGACACAAATTTGTTTTTTCATAATTGCCATACAAACCGTAATTCTGAATTCTGTAAGCGAAATGTTGGTTTTGTAATTTCACATTTTGTCGCAAATTCGTGTTGAAAGCAACATTTAGTAATTTCCAGTTTTCTATAGAAACAACGTTATTTTAGTTACGAAAATTGACGTAATTTAATTTCTAATAGTAATTATGCACATTTAGGTAATGAGTAAACTCAGGAAAGTCACTCATTGATTGTAATTACTGATTGCAATTACTGATAATGCAAAAGCCCTGCACATGCTGTCGCTTTAAATGTATCAGGAGGCTCTATTTGCAGCCACTTCTAAGACAGGTGCTCTTTGTCAAGGTGCACTTAGTGGTCATGCATGCTGACATACTTGGTTTTGGGCCTTGCAATATCTGATTCTGCAAAGGTCCCTGCAAGTGCTGTCGCTTTAAATGTATCAGGAGTCTCTGGACTGGAACACAATTTCGAGAACAGACGAATGTCTGTGTTAAACACGAAATTCCGATTTGCTTGTGTTACGTAAACGGTCGTAATTACAAAAAAAAAGATCGTAATTACGAAATCCCCCATAAACACGAAATGTTGCGTAATTTTCCTGAAATTTGCGAAATTTTGATTACGGCCATAATCATAATTTTGCGAATAACACAAAATTTTGCATAATTGTAATTGTAATTAGGTCATTACGCTCATCACTATAGGCAACCGCCTCCGGTGCCCACTGCCCAAATAAACTGCTTTGCCCTTTCTTGGGATGAGGGTGAGAAATTGGTGCCCTCCACTCTCCTGGGCCGCCCCCCTGTGACTGCAGTGCTGGTCCCCCAATAGTGATGTCACCAAGGGACAATTCTGGGGAGGAAAGAGGGGATGTGTTTCTGAAATAGGGCCAGTTGGGAGCTCTCTAGCGAGCTACGCCCGGAGTTTCCCCATAACTCTTGTGGCTCAAGTCATCTCATTTGCATCTGGATGCCGCTGCGTTGGCTGTACTCCGATTTCTCCTTTATTCGGGTAATGCAAGGCCATAAAAGCAGGCGAGCTCCTCTGCAGATTCCCTCACCGTGTTTAATGTAAACATTCCTGACTTTTGCCAGTCGTGTCCTCGCCCTGCGCTCGCTCCTCGCGCGTTGGCAGCCGCTGCGATTCCAGCGAGTAATCAGATCACAATATTGTCCTGCTGAATAGGTTTATAATGTAGAAGTAATCCTTGCGCTGAATGTCAGGAAATTAACCAACAGATGGAGAATTACAAAAAGTATGCAGATGAGGGAAAGGCGCCGCTAACGAACGGCAAAACAAAAGGACGCCGAGGAAGAATTGGAGAGATAAGACTGTTTTTTTTTTTTGTGGCACATAAATATGAAAAGTGCTTAATTATAGAGCAGGATTAAATCCGGGCTCTGGAACCGTTCTGGGCTGTGACTTTTTTTCATATCTTATATCTTAATTAAAGGCTGACTTCAGCCAAAGCACCCGTGCAGTGTGGAGAAGTGTCACAACCTCTGCCAGGCTTTGCCTTGCTCTCTGTCCCCCATTGGGGAGGAGTCTCCTGACTTCCCTTATGGGAGTCACCCAGGGATCATGTGATACACACAGAGTCCAGGCAGCCATCCTGGCAAGGGATAGGAGCGTAAAAAAGGATACTTCAGTGAAAATAAAGTAATAACCATATTTTTCAGCTTATAAGATACTAAGGAAGATAAGACTCGAGGTTTAGAGGGAAAAAATCAGGGAAAAAATAAATAAATAAAAAAAAAAAATATATATATACTAAACTTGGTGCGTCCATGGTCCAGGAGCATCTTGTAGATGTTCTCCCCCAATTATTGTGTCCCCAGTGTGTCCCCTTGTGTCCTCAGTGTATACCTTTCTGTCCCCAGTGTATCATTTTCTGTCCCCAATGTAACCTCTTCTGTCCCCAGTGTGTCCCCTCCGGTCCCTGGTGTGACCCCTTCTGTCCCCAGTGTGTCCCCTTCTGTCCCCAATGTAACCTCTTCTGTCCCCAGTGTGTCCCCTCCTGTCCCTGGTGTGACCCCTTTCTGTCCCCAGTGTGTCCCCTTCTGTCCCCAATGTAACCTCTTCTGTCCCCAGTGTGTCCCCTCCTGTCCCCAGTGAATCCTTTTCTGTCCCCAATGTAGTCTCTTCTTTCCACAGTGTGTCCCCTCCTGTTCCCAGTGTGTCCCCTTCTGTCCCCAGTGTATCCTCTTCTGTCCCCGGTGTGTCCCCTTCTGTCCCCAGTGTATCCTCTTCTATCCCCAGTGTGTCCCCTTCTGTCCCCAGAGTAACCTCTTCTGTCCCCAGTGTGACCCCTTCTGTCCCCTAAAAGCTTCTATTGATGATGCGATCAGTAGAAGCTAACACTAGGGGAGCCGTGCAGGAGAGAAGTGGTGTGTGATCGCCGAGGGAGGCGCAGATTAGGCGAGAGGCAATCGACACTTCTAATTATACACAGAGGAGCAGGAGACATGGGGGGAGGAATGGAGACACATGGGGGGAGCAAATGCAGGGAGTCCCCGACGTTGCGGCGGTTTGTATCAGAAGGCATTCATAAGTCGGGGATTCCCTGAATTTACCATATAAGATGCATTTTTGGTGGAGAAAAAGTGTGACTTATATGATGGAAAATATGACAATTTTTTTTTTTTTTAACCAATAATCATTTATAAATTATTTAGTCAGTGTAAAATCTTTCCTTTCCCTGATTTACATTCTAACATTTATCCCTGGTGAGGACATCTTTAGTGCTGTCAGGTGCAGCTCTGCGGAATGTTAGTTTGTGAGAATTCTGAAGCCTGTCAAAATAATGCTTGGTCTGCATAGCTAAATAGCCTAGGCTGTGACATCACTGGGGGCGGGGCTACACACCATTATACCGCAATATATAGCAATATAGGAAGTGTTTCTGATGCTGAAACCAGAAAAATATGCATAAAAGTGGGTATGCTGAATAATATACTGCATTCTACTACCAGTATATCTCAGTGTCACTACAGGGCTTCTTTACATTTCCATCGGAGCCGGACATATTTCCCTCTCGATAATCGCCTCTATCACCAGTAGAGATGGTCGGAAATGACGATTTCTGATTCAACGGAAAGTCTGATTTCCACCAATGTCAATTTCCAATTTTCCGATTTCCAAAGTGTCTTTTTTTGGTAACTTTTTGAATTCTCTGATTGGCTCATACTTCCGATCTGATTCAAAAGTATTGGACCAATCAGAGAACGTAGAATTTTACCGTGGTCATCGGAATACTACGCACATTTTCAGCCAATCACTCAGGAATACAAAGTAGTATCCGGGTCTTTTGGTTGGTGTAAAATGAGCACGATAATCTGATTTTTTTGCAGAAAAAATTTGGTAAAATTCTGCATTCTGCTTCTGAGTTCTGTGATTGTTCTACAATTACCGAGTTGTGGTAAATCGGGTTTCTGAGTTCCAATACGGAAATGTCAATTCGGCGGAATGTGAATGAGCATCTGTAGTAAGCGGCCATAAACAGGGCCGGCGCTACCATAGAGGCAAAGGGGGCAATTGCCCCAGGGCCCCAGAGCATGTAGGGGCCCCCAAGGCATCTCCATACCATCTTAACTGTTGCTCCCTGGGACCTCTGCAGAGTCTTTGTCAGAGCAGCGTCTCGCCTGTGCTGGAGGGCAGATGAGACACTACACTGCCAAAGACTCTGCAGGGGTCCCAGGAAACACAGTTAAGTTGGGTGCTGATTGGGAAGGAGGGTCAGCAGCCAGTTTAGGCACCCAGGAGGGAATTTTTTTGCAAAAAAGGGCCTCTAGTGCCGCTTTTTGGTCGGGAGGGGGGTTTCTATTGGGGGGGGTCCCCAGATTTATACTGCCCCGGGGCCCAACAGTTACCAGAACCGGCTCTGGCCATAAATAGACGCACAATCAGTCACATGATCGCGTCACATACGGCTGCTCCCCCAGAGTGGAATGTATTTCCCGCATTATGTAAACATGTGACCTCACAGTTGTAAACAGCGGTGATATTTGAAGTTTTCCTTTCGGAAGGCTGCATGCGGGGGACATTTTTGTTGAGCCTTCTCGCGGCGTACGGCAGTTCTTTATTCTTTAATGCCTGGCTGAGCGGGAGACGGAAAAGGTCAGAAAACCTAGTTCTATATTGTCAGGGGATGTATGCAAACGCTCCCATAAAAGCCACTTGAAAGCAGCGCTGCCCTTTCGCTATCGGCCCATCACGTTTGTCAGACGTGTTAATAATGGAGGGATTGCCATGGCTTCGGCATCCACGAACAGCCATCCGCCAGACAGGGTATATTTACATGATGAATATGAGATCCGCACTGCAGAGAGTGGGCAGCACATTATAATGGAGCGGACAGTGACAGCTCTCATCTCCACTGGCACTTTCAGGTCTGTTTAATGCACTTGTTGTGCGAGTTCTGTTCTGAGCCGCGCCCACACTGTAGTCACATGGGCAGAAAAGAGGGGGAAGAGTGATTGCTTTAATATTTACACAAAACCTTGCCCATCAATAATTTTTGACAACAAGGGATCATTTGCATATTCAGAAGTGATGCATTGTTGGAGATATCGTATGCTCACTCCAACCTATATTAAAGCAAATACCTTCTGTTTTAAGAAGGCAAACTTTGGTTTTCCATGCATTTTAGTAAGGGGGGCTTTTAGGACCATTGTAGTCCCTTACACACTCCAATGAGTTCTGGGTCACCATGAGCTTGCTGGGTACTCTGTAACTCTGGGTGCTTCAAGTCCTAAACCGTAGAGCCACATTAATCCATGCCATGCACTGATGAGGACCAACCAATCTGAAACAGTCTGCTTGCATGTTGGATTATTGAGGCTCTGTACAATTAACAAGGTGACACATCATTGCATTCCAGCGGATCTGGAGGTGTGGCTAGTTTACAGGGACAACAAGGGATAATTTGCATATTCAGCAGTGGTGCATTGTGGGAGACATCTCAGAGCTAACTCCAACCTGAATTATTGCAAATGCCTTCTGTTTTAACCTCTTGACGACCAGCTAACACCGATTGGCGTAAACTGGTCGTCTGCGGGTTACCATGGAAACGGCCGCTCGATCGAGCGGCCTTTCCATGTCAGTTCACGGAGGGTGTCTCCGTGAACAGCCGGAGAGCCGCCGATCGCAGCTCTCCGGCAAAATGTAAACAGGCGGGGAAGAAATCCCCGCTGTTTACATCATACGGCCCCAGGACTGCTCTACGCCGATTGGCGTGAACGGCTTTCAACAGGGCTAGTAGGAGATCACACGTGCATCTCTGCTTGGAAGGCAGAGCTCCGCTTGGACCTTCAAACTCCCAGCAGCGATCACCGCTCGGAGACTGTTAGAGGGTGAATGTTGCTACCTATAGCTGTATTCTACCAGTCCCTGCTCCTTGCTGTGTGTTGCCGGTTATATTTTTCTTATTTAACAGCTACAGAGGGCCAAACGATGGCAAATGACTAGCAGTTGCAATCAGGATTTTGAGTCACCTTTTTTTCGCTATTGCGTTTTACGATTCTTATTCTAGTGAATGAGAAACGTGACATATTAACCGGGATAAGGCAGTATGCAGCGCATTTGCGACTGCCGATAATCGCAAACATGCCGCAATCGCTGCAGTGAGAGTAATCCCATAGGATCACTCCTGCAGCAGCACTTTGCTGATCGGTGGCGATCAGCAAAGTGCAAAACGACGGCAAAAGGCGCACCAGTGTGAATGGGGCCTACAGCTCATCAGTGGAGGGAAGATCTGGTGGAAGGGGGGAAGCTTTAAAAACATTAGTTACTATTGTGCTGAAGATACCAAAAGTCAAACAATGTAATAAAGAATTGTATCTGTAGCCAGACTTTCCTGGAATCCAATACTCGTATTTTGGTTGTAACAGTTACAAAACTAAGTTTACATTTCCTCAAGTACATAACTGTAGTTTTTTTTTAATGTCTATTTAGCTCATGTAGGAAATCTTGACCTGTGGAACCTGTTATCAGTTCCCCACCTTCAGAGTAGTTTTTTTCAGTCACACAGGAGATTCATGACACTAATTAGTTAGCAATGAAAGTTGTGTGTTTTTATTTTTATTTGTTATTTTTGCAAACATTAGCCACCTAGCTTGGACAGAACCAAGAAATTTTGCCGCCCGTGGCTAATGGAAAATTTGTGCACCCCATAGGCGATAATGCATATATCGGCTATTAGGCGCCCAAAGCAGAAATTTGAGCCCACAATAATTATTATTTTTGAAATTACAGCATTATAGCTTTTTTTTTTTTTTTTTTTCAAAAAATGCTTTTATTGAAAATTTTCAATATAAACAATTCAACGGATGAGACAAAAAAGCTGCCAAACATTTCTCTGTGTACAGACATTTTTAGCGTTTTGAAAATCAGAACGTTATAGTTTTTGATATTTTTATTGTTTTGTATTTACAAATTATTCATATTTGAAAGTTATAATTTTTAAAATGAATCATTTTGAAGAATAAGATTAGGAAGGGAGGTTTCAGAGTTAGGTGTCAGGAAGGGGGTGGTTTATGGTTACGTGTCAGGAAGCAGGGTTTTAGGGTTAGGCATCAGGAAAGGGGGTTATAAGGTTAGGTGTCAGGGAGGGGGGTTTAGGGTTAGGAGACAAGAAGGGGGGGTTTTAGGGTTAGGCATCAAGAAGGGAGGTTTTATGGTTAGGTGCTAGACAGAGGGGTATTAGAGGTAGGCATCAAGAAGATGGATTTTAGAGTTAGGTATCAAGAAGGGGGGTTATAGGGTTAGGTATCAGGAAGGGGGAGTTAGAGTTAGGTGTCAGGAAGGGGGTTTAGGGTTAGGCATCGGAGGAGGGAGGGTTCTGTGTGAGAGTAAGGGTTAGGTTAAGTTGTATTGAAATATTAGTACATGGCAAGGAAATGAACAGCGCTACTTAAAAACAGATAAGTGCCTACCTGCAAGAGAGTGCAAGCCCCACTTGTGGGATAAAATACACACTGAGCATACACATGACCTGTCTACCACTAGAGGAGGATGTTGGTTTCCTGTAACAGCTTGCATGCAACTTGTTAAGTACTCGTCCCTCCCACTGCGGAGAAGTCATCTTCACATGGGAGGGGCCTAACACTAACTAAATCCTAACCTATGTATATGCATAGCCTGGGTGCGCTACCAAATAAAATTGAAAATTGCGCAAAAGGTGGATCAGCGCATCACCAGTCTGTAGTCAAATATTGTTACTATATACCAATATTTTTATTACGATAATTTACACTATTTACACTTTAACAATGAAGAGTATCGGCAGATATTAAGGATAATTTTATTAACAAAACATATTCCGCATGCCTGTATTTCACGCACGCACTTGCCCGGACTAAAATGAAGATCTTCCCTGCATGCCTCCAGTGTTTCTGGGCATTAGTTGGCATCATGGTTTGCATTGAAATAACTTACATTCTTGCTTTATTTGTTTATAACGTTCTAAGGCAGATACAATGACGCAACTCGCCCACCCCCGGTCTCATGCAACCCTTTCTTCTCGAGTACAAGCAAGAACGACTGTAGAAAATTCTGGAAGTTTCTTTACTCGAGTGGCCCCATATTTTATTGCCCTACGTGGGCACGGCGGGGAGCCCGCAAACAAAACCCGAAGCGCGATGAAACTTTTTTTTTTCCCATCATTTTTAATTTGTGAATTAAACCTACAAATGGATTAAAACTTGTCTGCAGTGGAGTGAAACCACTTGATAGAAAAACAAATAGAATTGGCCATTTAAAAACGCGCAATTTCTACGCAGAGCCATTAAAAAGCACATTAGGAGCAGTCTGTGAGCGCCGTACAGGAGGCGGCAGGCAGAAGGCTATTATCCCCAAGAAAGTGACAAGGAATCAGCATGTAACAAATGATGTGGGGATCTCGCAAGGCTGCAGCAGTCGCAGCACAAAGACAAAGAGAGGGGGGGAGGGGGTGTGCTAAAAACATGGGGGAGAGACGGAGTCTGCATGGAACTGCAATAGTCAGAGAACCTTCCGATCAGCACAGATTCAGCTGAATTATAACCATTAGAAGGACTTTACTGGTTATTAATAGCGATGTTGTGAACATCAAATTTCCCTTTTGCAAATGGCGAACGCGAACTTCCGCAAATATTTGCGAACAGGCGAATCTTATGAACCGCCATAAACTTCAATGGGCAGGTGAATTAAAACCTACAAAGACTGTTTCTGGACACAAAAATGATGAAAAAGGGGTTTCAAGGGGTCTAACACCTGGACTGTGGCACGCCGGAGGGGGGTCCATGCCAAAAGTCCCACCAAAATGTATGGAGTTGATGCAGAGTCGGGTTTTAATCCCTAAAGGCAGAAATCACATTATGCACAGCTCTGGGTGTCAGGGGGCTGTGGGGTGTCACACAGAGAGATACAATAGTACAATCAGAGTACAGTGACATAATAATGCACTGGAGGGGTTCTGTGCCTGTAGTGTAATGAGGCAGCAGCAGTAGTGTGCACACAGCTCTGGGTGTCAGTGGGCTGTGGGGTGTCACACAGAGAGATACAATAGTACAATCAGAGTACAGTGACATAATAATGCACTGGAGGGGTTCTGTGCCTGCAGTGTAATGAGGTAACAGCAGTAGTGTGCACACAGCTCTGGGTGTCAGTGGGCTGTGGGGTGTCACACAGAGATACTAGTACTATCAGAATACAGTGACATAATACTGCACTGGAGTGGTTCTGTGCCTGTAACTTAATGAGGCAACAACAATAGTAGTAGTGATCAGGGCCGGTTCTAGTAACAGTGGGGCCCCAGGGCAAAATTAGCCCAGGGGCCCCCCAACAGACACCCCTACCAAAAAGCGGCATTAGGGGCCCTTTGTTCCAGTCATATTTCCCTCCTCGCCCCCTGAGCTGGCTGCTGACTCTCCCAACTTATCTGAGCACCCTGTTGCCCCTGCAGAGTCTTTGGCAGTGTAGTGTCTTACCTGCCCACCAGTACAGGTGAAATGCTGCTCAGCCTGCCCACCAGTACAGGTGAGATGCTGCTCAGCCTGCCCACCAGTACAGGTGAGATGCTGCTCAGTCTGCCCACCAGTACAGGTGAGATGCTGCTCAGTCTGCCCACCAGTACAGGTGAGATGCTGCTCAGTCTGCCCACCAGTACAGGCGAGATGCTGCTCAGCCTGCCCACCAGCACAGGCGAGATGCTGCTCAGTCTGCCCACCAGTACAGGCGAGATGCTGCTCAGCCTGCCCACCAGTACAGGCGAGATGCTGCTCAGCCTGCCCACCAGTACAGGTGAGATGCTGCTCAGTCTGCCCACCAGTACAGGTGAGATGCTGCTCAGTCTGCCCACCAGTACAGGTGAGATGCTGCTCTGCCAAAGACTCTGCAGAGGTCCAGGGGAGCAACAGTTAAGATGGGGGGGCACCTTGGGGGCCCTGGGGCAATTGCCCCATTTGCCTCTATGGTAGCACCGGCCCTGAGTAGTGTGCACATGCTTGTTTCAGGTGTGTGATTCAGCCACTACTGCAGCCAAAGAGATCAGCAGGACTGACAAGTAACTGATACTGTTTAAAAGTAAACATCTATATCCCTCTCAGTTTAGGTCCCCTTTAAAGGACAACTAAGTGAGAGGTATATGGAGGCTGCCATATTAATTTCCTTTTATACCAGATACCTGCTGATCATTTTGGCTGCAGTAGTGTCTGAATCACACCAGAAACAAGCATGCAGCTAATCCTATCAGATCTGACATTAATGTCAGAAACATCTGATCTGCTGCATGCTTGTTCAGGGTCTGTGGCTAAAAGTATTAGAGGCAGAGGATCAGCAGGACAGCCAGGCAACTGGTATTGTTTAAAAGGAAATAAATATGGCAGTCTCCATATCCCTCTCACTACAGTTGTCCTTTAATAGCACTTCTACAGATTGTGCAATGCAGGCTAGGCATGATTTGTGAAGTGCCCCTCCCCTTTGTTGAATTCCTCACTCAGAGCCTGCCAGTATCAATACAGCAGATGTGTTGGTTACCACAGCAACAGCAATTTCCCTCACACACTGCACTGCCCGAGAGACCATCCTAACGCCTCCTACTTAAGATCAGTTTAAGAAGGAGACTGCACTCTCTAGTGATTTCTTAGATGTCTGAGACAGTCCTGCATGGATTTCTGAAAACCTACTAAGATTTTGTCTCAGACACTCTTGATAAATGTCCCCCAAACTCTTTTTGTCACCGGAGGTCGGCGAGTAGCGGAGCGCACATTCTGCCCGCGCCGCGTCCTTGTAAATACATTTCTGCATTTGGCAAATCCGGGCCTGCAGATCCGTCTTCCTGTCCCCCGGCCACAATTCCATCTCTGCCTCCGCGAGTCACGCATTAAAGACGGACTGCGCCCGTCCCCCGGAATACGGCTAAGCGCTTAGATATTCTCCAGCGCGTCAAGAAAATGGATAGAAGTCCGCAGTAATTCCTGAGCACAAAGCTGCTCCTGGGCTGCATCATTATTTACACACTTATCTCACCGCCCAGATTGGGTTTGCTAAATCCTTCTATGCACGTTAGTTGTGTTGGGATCCAAAAGCTGCCGCCAGCCGAGCTCTCTAGGCTGCCTCTAGTGGCCACACTGAGATGTGTCCTTCATACGAGAGACAGATTTATAGACGAGGCAGTGTGACTTTAGCACAATTCTGCTGAGGAAAAAAAATCAGATCTGCAGTTTGCAAGAATTTTTGAAAACATTATTTCACATTCTTTAAAGCACACCAAGGCTGAAAGAGATATGGAGGCTGCCATATGTATTTCGTTTTAAACAATGCAAATTGCCTGGCTTTCCTGCTTGTCTTCTAATACTTTTAGCCATAGCCCCTGAACAAGCATGCAGCACATCAGGTGCTCTGACTGAAGTGTGGCTGGATTGGCTGCATGCTTGTTTCAGGTGTGTGATTCAGACACTACTGCAGCCAATTGCCAAAGAGATCAGCAGGACTGACAAGCAACTGGTATTGCTTAAAGGACAACTGTAGCGAGAGGTATATAGAGGCTGCCATATTTACTTCCCCTTAAGCAATACCAGTTGCCTGGCAGCCTTGCTGATCTATTTGGATGCAGTAGTGTCTGAATAACGCCAGAAACAAGCATGCAGCTAATCTTGTCAGTTCCGCGAATGTCGGAAACACCTGATCTGCTGCATGCTTGTTCAGGGGCTATGGCTAAAAGCATTAGAGACAGAAAATCAGCAGAACAGCCAGTCAACTGGTATTGCACAAAAGGAAAAAAACATGGCAGCCTTCCTACAGTTGTCCTTTAACAGGAAATACATATGGTTGTCTTTCACTTCGGGTGTCCTTTAACCACTTATTTCCTGTACAGTATATTTATGCCCCTAAAAACATCATCTATGCCTCAAGGGCGTAGATATACGGACTCCGCCACGATCACCACTGTGCGTGCTCCCGATCGCTCGTGCATTAACTCCTTCGGGGGTTACGCGTCGCTGCCCGTAAGCCCAGAGATCAATGAATGGGAATGCAGTTCCCATTTATTGATTTAAGTCCCTGTTTAAATGATGTTCAGCTTCTATGAGAAGCCGCGGTCATTCTAACAAAAAAAAAGTTTCACATCCACCCTTCACTTCCTGTAATAATACGCTTACAGGACGCATCCAAAAAAAATGACTGAGGACATCTTGTGGCCAAATAGTAAAATCACACCTAAATACATTTATTTTTATAAACAAACCCACAATTACATTTAAAATTAACTCCTTTCCTCCCACACACTCCCCAAGGCACGTGCCCAAATTGTTTTGCATAATAAAAAAAATAACAATAACAAAAATACATAAATAGTTACCTTACCTTAGGGACTGAACTTTTTTTAATATGTATGTCAAGAGAGTATCTTACAGTTATTTTTTAAATAATGAGCTTGTTAATAGTGATGGGCGCAAAACTGAAAAAATGCACCTTTATTTCCAAATAAAATATTGGCGTCATAGATTGTGATAGGGACATAATTTAAACAGTGTAATAACCGGAACAATTGGGCAAATAAAATACTTGGGTTTGAATTATGGTAGCATGTATTATTTTAAAGCTATAATGGCTGTAAACTGAGAAATACTTTTTTTTGCTATTTTTGTTCTTATTATTTCCTGTTAAAATGCATTTAGAAAAAAATAATTCTTAGCAAAATGTACCACCCAAAGAAAGCCTAATTGGTGGTGGAAAAAACAAGATATAGATCATTTCACTGGATAAGTAGTGAAAAAGTTATTGGCGCATGAATGGGAGGAGCGTTGAAATGTGAAAATTGGTCGGATGCATAAGGTGAAAAAACACTGAAGGCTTAAGGGGTTGAGGTACTGTATGTATGGTACCATTAGTGTTGCCTGTCCAAATGGAATTTGATACTGCGAGATGTACAGACGTGTTGCGCTGCTGTTGCCGCCGTTGGGGGGAGGGGGTGTATGTTTATGAGCGTTGCTATGTATTTTTGGCGCTATGCTGATAGTTAGAATATTGGCAGCATACTGTCTGTAACCAATATTCTGCCGAAAGAAAGGTCTTTATCGAACACCAGTATTTCCGACCATATTCATCTGTAACTAGTGTTGAGTGCAAGTTTTGCATATTATTATTATTATTATTATTTATTGTATTTATAAAGCGCCAACATATTACGCAGCGCTGCCTAATTTCACAATTACGATGCAAAATCGTAATGCAAAATTTTGTGAAATAAATCGTAATTAATCTAGTTCATAACCGCAATCAGAACTGTTATTTTGCAATTATGCGTAATCTTTCACGAATGTAGCGGTTAATAGCAAAGTCCGCATACATGCCATCGTCACCAAAATGGCAATGTAAGTTAAGAGGAATAGAGGGAACCAGTAAAAAAACTTTTTCAAAAAGACCTTGTAGTTTTTGAGAAAATCGGTTTTGAAAATTCAAAGACAAATGTTTTTTTAAACTTGTTAAAATGATATTTTGCTGTGGTACACAGTGTTCCAAGTTTACCGAGCATGAATGGGGACTTTGCTATTAACCGTTAAAGTCGGGGCAAAATTACGAATGGATTATCCAAAATCAATTAAATTTTGAAATTGTTATTACCTATGGCCATAATTAACTGCAAATTTTTACATGAAATTTTGCTTCATGGTAATTATCACTTTCTGTAGCCTCCCCCTACCCTATCCCTTAACTCTTTCCAATCCAATTTTGCAAATATTCACGTCACCATTTAGTTTTTCCCGGTGTGCTGGGGAGATGCGGATGATTTCAAAATTGCGTTGGTGCCGGTGATCCGGAGGGTCTGTACCACCTAATCTATAGGGGAGTCGATCCGTTATTGGGGGCGGGGCTGGCATCAGCTCGCTCGCTGTAGCCCCACCACCTTGCGCGCGTAGCAGCGTAATTCCTTTATTACACGACACTGTGTTGTGCTGAAATGGATCAAAGTGCCGGACTCTGATCCATATTGGGGGACACCATGTTGGTTTAGATCTAGCAACAGCGCCCCTAGTGACCCTAGCCCAAACCGTGCCCATTGTAGTGACAGCCAATTTTCCTATATCAGATTATGTCTGACATTGGACCTATGAAGGAAAAGGCCAATATATAGTCTGACCCAGGATTGAAAATGTTTAAGGGACCCTGAGCAGAGTAGTAAAAATAAAATCGGCGCTTACCTGGGGCTTCCTCCAGCCCCCCGTAGCCCGCAAGTTCCCTCAGTATCCTCCTAGTCTCCTCCGTGGTCCTGCTGATGGCCCCGTTAGTGCGGCAACTTTGGCCAAAGTCGTCCACAATTGCGCATGTGTGGTCCGGCCGTGCTTCAGGCTCGAGCATGCACACGTCGTCGTAAGCCTCCTGCGCATGCAGAGTTCTCAAAAGACTGAACAGCGCAGAAGGCTTATGGCGACGCATGCAGGATCGAGCTGGCTGCGTGGCCGGGCAGCGCATGAGCAGTTCTGGACAAGTTTGCCCGTGGTTGCCGCACAGGGCCATCAGTGGGACCACTAAAATCGATACACAGAACACTTCCGGATTACTGCCTTGGTGAACATTGGTTCGGCTTGCCAAACACCAATGCTTGTGTCAAACTCAAACACATGTACCTGGGCTGTTTGTGCTTTAAATGGAACTTGAAGTGAGAAGGATATGGAGGCTGACATATCTTTTTCTTATTAAACAATACCAGTTGCTTGGCTGTCCTGCTGATCTGTTTGGCTGCAGTAGTGTCTGAATCACACACCTAAAACAAGCATGCAGCTAATCCAGTCAGAGTCTGATTTGCATGATTGTTCAGGGTCTATGGATAAAAAAAGTATTAGAGGCAGAGGATCAGCAGGACAGCCAGGCAACGTACATTGTTTAAAGCAGTGCTGTCCAACTGGCGGCTCGCGGGCCGTATCCGGCCCGCCAGGCCTCCTGCTGCGGCCCCCCCTGCCGTCTGCTGCTCCATGCAGTGGCGGCGTGAGAGGACTTTTTTTTTTAAAACCCCTTTCCCTCCTCCTGCTGAAATGTATATAATTACTGCCCCCCCCCCCCCCTCGTTCTACCCTGGGCTGCTGCCGCCGCTAACACACCTCAGATCGGAGGCGAGCAGGAGATAGGTGTCATCCAGACTGGTGCATAGCAGCCGCACGGTAGACTTTAAATGCCGGACATGACCGATGATGTCACTTCCTGCATTTGAATTCACCGTGCGGCTGCTATGCGCCGGTCTGGATGGTTCCTATCTCCTGCTCGCCGCCGATCTGAGGTGTGTTAGCGGCGGCAGCAGCCCAGGGTAGAACGAGGGGGGGGGGGGGGCGGGGGCAGTAATTATATACATTTCAGCAGGATGAGCAACAGCACGGGGGAGAACGAGAGGGGGGGCTGTAAATGTGTATATTTATCATCCTGATTGCATTTTGTGGGGAAATCTGCTGCCAATCGAATTGCGTTTTGTGGGGAAATCTGCTGCCAATCTGATAGCGTTTTGTGCGGAAATCTGCTGACAATCTGATTGCATTTTGTGGGGAAACTGTTGCTGGATTTTTTTTTCCTTGGGGTGGGGGGTGCATGTGTGGCCGGCCGGCCGGCCCTCCACCATGTGGTCTGGAAAAACACCGGCCCTCCATGCCCGCGAAGTTGGACAGCACTGGTTTAAAGGACAACTGTAGTGAGAAGAATATGGAGGCTGCCATTTTTATTTCATTTTGAACAATACCAGTTGCCTGGCTGGTCTATTTGGCTGCAGTAGTGTCTGAATCACACCAGAAACAAGCGTGCAGCTAATCTTGTCAGATCTGACAATAATGTCAGAAACATCTGATGTGCTGCATGCTTGTTCAGGGGCTAAGGCTAAAAGTATTAGAGGCAGAGGATCAGCAGGACAGCCAGGAAACTGGTATTGCTTAAAAGGAAATATGGCAGCCTCCATATCCCTCTGATTTTCAGGTTCCCTTTAAGTGACTGATCCAAAAATAAAGCGCTGATTTCATGTCAGGAATAATCGTCTGGGCAATTTTCGGCATTCACAGCTGGTTGAAAATTGAAATGAATAGATAACGACTGAAATCCGGTAACCTGTTATTATTTGGCTTATGATTATTATCATCATTTTATAGGACATTTCATATTTAATTTCTCTGTGGCTGAGGAAGAAACAGTCCTCACTGTCCAGCTCTACATATTGCTACAACTGAGGCCCGGAACCCACAAGGAACCGCTGCAGCGTTTTAAAATCGCCGCAGCGCTGTGTGCAGCGATTCCTAGGGAGATTGCTATGGCAATTCCCCGCCCGTACACCACTCCACCAAGTTTGGGAAACCTTCCACCAACACTATGGAACTCCCTACCTCCACCCATTAGGGCAGCCTCCTCCTTAGGGATGCTCATTCGGATTCCGCGGAAATGCAATTTCCGAAATTCCGATCGGAAATTGCATTTCCGCAAATCGGTAATGCAAGTGCGGTAGGCGGATTTCCACTGGAAAGCGCAGACATTCCGCCCAACTTTAACATCAATTTTCTCAAAAACTATAGAGTCTTTTTGAAAATGTTTTTTTTGCATCTTGTTAACAATATTCTGTTTAATAAACCCTGAAAATTTGGTGTGTCTAGGACTTACGGGGGCTTTGCTATTAACCACTAAAATCAGCGGATTTTAACTGTAATGTTAAATGCAGAAAATCTGCATCTGCCTATTTTCTGCATTTTACATTACAGTAAAAATCCGCCAACTTTAGCAGTTAATAGCAAAGCACCCGTAAGTCCTAGAAACACCACATTTTCAGGGTTTATTAAACAGAATCTTATGAACAAGATGAAAAAAAAAGTTTTCAAAAAGACCTTATAGTTTTTGAGAAAATCGATGTTAAAGTCGGGCGGAATTTCCGCGATTTCCGGCGGAAATTCCGCATCGGAATGCGGAAATTGGTACAGAAAAGCGGAATCGGTAATTTGGCAATGGCGGAATGCGGATTTGCCGCGGGATTGGAAATTGGCATTTCCGACGACCATCCCCCTCCTTCAACATTTTCAAGAAGGCCCTCAAAACTCACCTTTTCACTCTGGCCTACCACCTCTCACAATTGCTCTAAACCCGCAGCTGTACTCTGGTCCTCTACCTTCCGTGTCCTTACCTCTCCCTCTAGATTGTAAGCCTTTGGGCAGGGTCCTCCTCCTTTTGTCTCCTACCTGATCATGCACCTCCATTACTGTGAACCCATGCTATGCATCTGAGCAAACCTAACTTGCCTAATCTCCATGCTCCCCTCCAGTGACTAACTAAGCATTACCTGGTACTCATACTGTGCTGTGTGATCTGGTTTTCTTGTATTCCTGTATTGTCATATTGCTGTATGTCACCCCTAAATATTGTCTGTAACCTAAACTTATGTCCAGCGCTGCGTAATATGTTGGAGCTTTATACAGTAAATACAATAAATAAATAATAGGACAAAACTGGGGAGCCAGAAGATTGAAATGCCCTAAAAAGGGCAAGTGGGAGGTAGTGGTGGACTTTACCTCCCCACTGAAGGTCCCTTGCACACTGGTGCGGTGCGTTTCTAACGCAGGGTAACACTACACCAATGAAAATCAATGGGGCTCTTCATACCTGTGCGATGTGGCAGAAGTGATGTTTTCATCGCAAGGCCAAGGCTGGCGCAACAGCGCGTTGGTGTTTAACTTTCACAGCAACGTGCGGCAACCGGAAATCATGTAAGTCGATGGCGACACGTTTTTTTCGTTATTTTTTACGTTGAGTTGCAGCGCGCATGTGCAGAAGCGTTTTTTGTCTATATACTAACATGCAATTTGAACGTCAGCCGCAGGAAGTGAGTGCTTGCAGCTGAAATGGAGATTACCAAAAACTGCCGCAGTAATCTCTATACATTTTTGTAGCGTTGTGGTGCGGTCAGCCGATCAAACACAACGCAACCGCAGGTCGGCAGTGTGAAACAGCAAAGACATTATTGTATTGTATACTCCACAAAATAGTGCAACATGTTTCGCAGGTATTTCACCTGCTTCTTCAGGCTATTAAAAGGAGTGACAGATTATGAGCTCTTAGCCAGGCCCGGTCCACCCATGATACCAAGTGAGGCGACTTCCTCAGGTGGCAGAAGTCTGGGCGCAGCACCAGGCAGAAACAGGAAGTGAAGAGAGCGCCTGGCCAACCTATACTGGGGACAACTGTACCTAGCTATCCTATACTGGGGGCAACTGTACCTGGCTAACCTATACTGGGGGCAACTGTACCTAGCTACCATTATACCGGGGGCACCTATACCTAGCTACCCAACTATGCTAAGGGTGTTTTTTGGGGGGCTCACTGCAGCTATGACGTGCGGTGCAAATTGTCAGGTGCTGTGCCTTAACAGGCACGGATGAAAAGGTTAAAGTATCATAGACAGAAGATAGTAAACCGCCAGGTCTCCTGGCATCCCCAGAAAGTGAAATGGGAACATTAGAGTCGGCATTGAAGAAACTCTCCGTCTCCAGCCCTCCCCTCCCCTCTTCCTATCAGCGGAATACAGCGGGGAAGTGACAGAATGCGCGGCTGGCCCCTCTCCCAGCATCAGTGCCATAGCCGCAGTGATTACATGACAAATGGCCGACGCTGATTATTCCTGATTTGAGATACTTGAATTTAAATAAGTGAAATGGATTGTCGTTTGTTTTCAAACACAAATGAGATGTTGAGTGACTTAGAGGATGCTAAGATATTCAGTACCCTTGATTTATCCTCTGTTTCCCTTCATCCTCCCTGACAGAGAGAGAAAATACACAGAATTACTCTGAGGGGAGGAACATGGTACAACCCCGCTGTGCTATCACCACCATCTGCCAAAACGGTAAAATGTCTGATGGTGTGTGGACTCAGCTCTGGCCCATCGAGGACTACACTACAAGACCTCGGAGGGTGTCTGGGGGGGGGGGGGGGGGCAGGGTGCAGCCAGCACCAAGCTGTTAGAAGCAGATCCTTTAAAGAGGCCCTGTAGTTACAGATAGTAGAATGTAGTAGATTATTCAGGATCAGGGCTGGATTTCTGCAAAGGCTACAAAGTCCCGGGCCTCGTGCGGCTACAGACCGAAGGGGAACCTGTACATGGAAGAGGGGTTGCTGCATATGAAAGAGGAGGCTGAATATTGGCAGCAACACATGAAAAAAAGGAAATTGATGCCCAAGGAAGCTGTTCATAAAAGAGAAGGGCTACAGTACTTGTATACACATAGAAGAGGGGGCTGCACATGGAATGGGAGGGGGCTGCTATACATGGAAGATACACATGGAAGAGGGGGCTGCACATGGAATGGGAGGGGACTGCTGTACATGGAAGATACACATGGAAGAAGGGGCTGCACATGGAATGGGAGGGAGGCTGCTGTACATGAAAGCTACACATGGAAGAGGGGGCTGCACAAAAAGTACTTTGGACCACTGAGCAACAGTCCAGTGCTGCTTCTCTGTAGCACAGGTCAGGCGCTTCTGCCGCTGTTTCTGGTTCAAAAGTGGGTTCGTGCTTCCATCTGCTGAAAAGCTTTATGGAGATGAAGATGTCATTTTTCAGCACGACCTGGCACCTGCTCACAGTGCCAAAACCACTGGTAAATGGTTTACTGACCATGGTATTACTGTGCTCAATTGGCCTGCCAACTCTCCTGACCTGAACCCCATAGAGAATCTGTGGGATATTGTGAAGAGAAAGTTGAGAGACGTAAGACCCAACACTCTGGATGAGCTTAAGGCCGCTATCGAAGCATCCTGGGCCTCCATAACACCTGAGCAGTGCCACAGGCTGATTGCCTCCATGCCACGCCGCATTGAAGCAGTCATTTCTGCCAAAGGATTCCCGACCAAGTATTGAGTGCATAACTGAACATCATTATTTGAAGGTTGACTTTTTTTGTTTTAAAAACACTTTTCTTTTATTGGTCGGATGAAATATGCTAATTTTTTGAGATAGGAATTTGGGGTTTTCATGAGCTGTATGCCAAAATCATCAATATTAAAACAATTAAAGGCTTGAACTACTTCAGTTGTGTGTAATGAATCTAAAATATATAAAAGTCTAATGTTTATCAGTACATTACAGAAAATAATGAACTTTATCACAATATGCTAATTTTTTAGAAGATCCTGTAGATCATTTTGTTGTGATAAGTAGTGATAACGTTATTGGCAAATGAAAGGGAGGAGCGCTGAAAGGTGAAAATTGCTCTAGTGCTCGAGGGGAAAAACCCTCAGTGGTAAAGTAGCTAAACAGCCTAGGCTAAGCCTCGGCGGAAGGGTGGGGCTACATACAATATATAGATATAAGAAGTGTTTCTGATGCTGAAACCAGGCTAATTACCATAAAAGTGGGTATGCTAAATAATTCATTGCATTCTACTACAGGTCGCTACAGGGCCTCTTTAAAGGGATACTGTAGGGGGGTCGGGGGAAAATGAGCTGAACTTACCCGTGGCTTCTAATGGTCCCCCGCAGACATCCTGTGTTGGCGCAGCCACTCACCGATGATCCGGCCCCGCCTCCGGTTCACTTCTGGAATTTCAGACTTTAAAGTCAGAAAACCACTGCGCCTGCACGCCCGTGTCCTCGCTCCCGCTGATGTCACCAGGAGTGTACTGCGTAGACACAGACCATACTGGGCCTGCGCTGTGCGCTCTTGATGACATCAGCGGGATCGAGGACACTGCAATGCAGGCGCAGTGGTTTTCAGACTTTAAAGTCTGAAATTCCAGAAGTGAACTGGAGGCGGGGCCGGAGCATCGGTGAGTGGCTGCGCCAACACAGGATGTCTGCGGGGGACCATTAGAAGCCCCGGGTAAGTTCAACTCATTTTCCCCCGACACCCCTACAGTATCCCTTTAAGGAGCAGGGGTGAAATATATTATTTCCCACATTTGCCTGTCATTTTTAGAGAATGGCACATATGGAAATCGTTATTGACTTTTATCTCCTATATAGCAGGAACAATCATTTGGGTTTAAGCCTGTGCTGTCTGTCGTAGCTCATTATTGGTTGCCATGGAGACGCGCTTGTCGACTGGTCAGGATCTTTTGCCTTTTGTTCAAATATAAAAATATCAGAGCATGTTCAGAGTCCTGGAGTCTTTGTTGAAAAGCTCTGCTAACCAAAAGCACTTACATTTTAAGTATAGCGCGTACCTGCTGCTGTGACATAAAAGTGCCCTGATTATACGCGCGCTCCTCGGGGATTCATGGCAAAAGTCACTTGTTTTCGGTTTACTATATAATTTCAGGAAAACAGTCGGAAAGGAATGTTTTTCCAATCAGGGTAACGCGCAGCAGAATTGAGCCCCATCAAAAACCTGATTTTCAGGGTCTGGAAATTCCAAAAACGGAACTTAACTTGCTTAACCACTTGAGGACCGTAAGCTTACACCCCCTAGTAACCAAGCGATTTTTTACAATTTAGGCCACTGCAGCTTTAAGGGCTTGGTGTAGGGCCGTACAACTCTGCACACAAGTGATTCCTCCCCCCCCCCTTTCTGCCCACCAACAGAGCTTTCTGCTGGTGGGCTCAGATCCCTGCCGGCATGTTTGTGTTTTTCTTATCTATTTAGTTGTTTATTTATTTGTAATAAATTTGTCCTTTTTTTCATATTTTTTTTATACTCCCTTCCTCCCTCCTCCGGCCAGCCAATCATAGGCATCAGCCTATGACAGCCAATCGCTCCTGTGCCTCCAGAGGGGACAGCCGAGTGACACGGCTGTCCCCAGTGCTGCCTTAGATTGCAGCGCTGTACATTGTAAATAGACGGTGGCAGTGGCGTAACCATAGACCCTGCAAGAAATGCAGCCGCAGGGGGGCCCAGAAGCCACTGCTCTCTGCACAATTGTTCTAATGACTACATCTGCTCAGCCACTAGGGGCCCTATTAAGTGTGCAGGGGAAGGGAGCCCCATATAAAGTCTTGCAGGGGGGCCCAGTGATTTCCAGTTACGCCCCTGGACCGGGCAATCGCTGCTGGGAGACTGATTACGGAGCGGAGCGATCGCCTGCAAGACACGCCCCCAGGACTTCATGCCAATTGGCGTGGAGCGGTCGGCAAAAGGTTAAAGGGAACCCGAGGTGAGAGGGCTATGAAGCCTGACATGTTTGTTTCCTTTTAAATAACACTCATTGCCTGGCTGTCCTGCTGATCATCTCTAATGCCTCTAATATTTAAAACCACAGACCCCGAACAAGCATGCAGATAAGGGGGCCATATAGAATTCAATTTTTCACCTGAGTTTTCTCCTAGGTGATATTTTCACAACTTGCAAATAAAATGCCTTTTAAATCACCAGCAAGAAGGAAAATACTCAAAATAATTTTGATAGTAGTTTTTCAACTACTGTATATACTCGCATAGAAGCCTAATTTTTAAGTACAAAAAATGTGCTGAAAAGCTACCCCCTCGGCTTATATGCAAGTCAGTGGAGCAGAACAGATGGTGGAGCAGGTTTTGTTACTGGCAGGTTTTGCTAGTGGCTTCCTGCTGTGTCCCCCCATCCCCTGCAACATGGTGTGCAGAGTGCGCTGCTTAGGACTACCTGTGTCCCCTGACTTGTGGAGCGGAGCGTGCAAGCAGCGTGTCAGCAGTGCAATGACCAGGGATTCTTTCAGTGTAGCAATCGCTGTGTCTCATATCTATGGTGCCATCTAGTGGGGCCTTGAGACACGGCTGTATGATCCTTGGGGCACATCTGGCTATGGGAAGAGGGAATGACTTGTGCTGGGGGCACACCTGGCTACTGTGGAGGGGACTATACTGGGGAGGGAGCTTATACTCAAGTCAATCACTTTTTCCTGGTTTCTGAGGGATAAGTGGGTACCTCGGCTTATAAGCGAGTTGACTTATATGTGAGTATATACAGGTACTTTTGGGGGGGTAATTTTTAAATTGCAAAGTGCTGAAAAGTTATTTGAAATACAGGATAAAATATTATCTCTTAGGAGAAAACTCAGGAGAAAAAGTGAATGTTAAGCTTGGAGGTGTAATCAGGGCCGGGCCGAGGCATAGGCTGGAGAGGCTCCAGCCTCAGGGCGCAGTGTAGGAGGAGGCGCACAATTCATTCAGCTGTCATTCCTAATTGTGTTTGAAGCAGAAAGGAATAAGAAAATGAGATACATGGAAGTGACTACAAGCCATATAACTAGAGATTAAGGTGTTGGGGGCCCTGGGGTGCCTCTTAGTCTAATAGCAATCAGTGTGTGACGGCTGTGGTGGAGGGATGGAGGGGCGCACTTTGGTGTCTCAGCCTTGGGTGCTGGAGGACCTTGTCCCGGCTCTGGGTGTAATCTCCACAGTCAGCATACAACACATAAGCTGGCGTGGAGGAGGTACACACACCAGCACAAGGGATCAGGATATCCCCAGTTTAGTGGAGGAGAGGACTGACTCCAATAGGAGATTGTGGTGCACAGAGCCGGTGCAGATCCGAACAGCCACAAACAACACTTTCGTAATAACGTCTCAGCGCAAAGTAGCGCTGAGCGCATAAACCAGGACTGAGGAGATCAGAACAAGTAGACAGAATGAACGCTTGCTAGCTAGCGGCTACTTAGCGACAGCAAGCGTCCAAAACCAGACAGACTGGAATGAGGCAGCCAATGCGTTGCGGCGATGGCGTGCCTCACAAAGACAGGACAGGATAGTCAGAAAATAGCAGGATCAAGATAGATGAACGTAACACAGATAAATATACAATAAGTATGATTTCCTAGCGTATTACAATTACAGCTATCAATGAAACTATTCGTAACGTCTGACTAACATATGTATATATCGGCAATGAACCGATATATGACATAAGCAGGAACTCTGACTAAGACTGGAGTAATACAGGGAACAGGACTCAGAAGGATTCGCTATCTCTTCGCAGAGATGAACGCAATCCACAAACAGGACCAGGAACAGGATAACTAGCTCAGCGTGCTGGAACGCTGACTAACGGAACACAGGATATAAACAGTTCGTGTACGTATATATCAGCGACACTGATGTATCAACGTAACACGAATTCAAGGAAAATAACAAAATGCGCAAGTATGCGTATATATTGGCGATGAACCAATATATGACACAAGACAAGCAAGTAACAACTTCTAGAACAAGAGCAGAACTAGGAGGACTCGCTGACCCCTTCGCAGGAGTCAGCGCAGTCCACACGGACCAGGAACGAGGTGGGGCACGGGCAGAGTAACAGATAGAATCTGAGACTATGGTAGCCCATGAGACATTGCAGGAAGCAGTTCTTTATACTGAGGTCATCCAATGGGAGCAGACCTGCAGATTCCCACACAAGTGAATGGTAATTAATCACAGGCTGATAGCAGGAAAAGGCAGACAATGATATGCAGCCTGCAGGAAAGGGACTGCCCCTCCACTGCAGCAGACAATGTTTGTTTACACAAGAGCATGTTAAACTGTCATTAATTTCAGAGTGACTGCAGATGGAATCAGCAACTAGTTTAAGTGCAAACCAAACTATGCAAGAAAATGCATGTAATGACATCAGAACTGCTTGGGTTACAATACCACTGCAGCCAGCAGTAAACGCTGCAGACATGATCATAACAGTGAATTGCATATGGCCCCAGATGTCTTGACAAATCTCACAACACATGTTAGTTTCAGGTGTGTAACTTAGACTCCACTGACCACAAAAGCAGCAGGACTGCCAGATTATAAGTGTGGTTTCAAAGGAAAAAAATATGGCAGCTTCTGACAGATGTTTTTGTACTTTTAGCCCCTTATATTTCTACAATATCTGTCTGCTGTGACAGATGCCCATTAGGGATGAGGGCAAATGCCTCAATTCAGAAAATGTACGCTTGTTTATGTGAAAACTTTCTTGTGAATTGCATTGAAATCAATAGCAATGACTTTAGCGGTAATAGCAACGCCCCCATACATGCCAGAATCACCAAATGTAATGGTAAGGATAGCAGTGGGAACAAGGGGAATACACATGTTTTCAACAACAACAAAAAGTTTCTGAGAAAACCAATTTTAAATTTAGTTAGGTAGTGAAAATGTACATATATCACTAGAAAGAGCAGTGGATTTCCTGCTGGTGTTTCAATGTGATCAGTACACAGTGGTAGTGGCAACGTTTTAGCCATGGATAACTCTACAACAGCACTATTGCCAGGGCCGGATTTACTATAAGGCAGTGTAGACACATGCCTACAGGCGCTTGATGAGGGAAAGGTGTCTCACTCCGCTCCCCAAACACCTCCTTCCCTCCTTCCCTATGCAGAGTCCTGATGAGAGTGTTAATGAGAAGTTACTCACCCAGCTCTCTGCATACCACTGACCAGATCACCCTTCAGTCAGGGGCCACCTCTAGCTACTTAATACTGAGGATAGCTCTGGCTACCTAATACTTGAGTGCACCTCTAGCTACTTAATACTGTGGGTACCATTATCTACCTAATGCTAAGGAACACCAGCTGTAGCTGCCTATGATGGGCAAGGGAAGTAAGGGAAAAGTGACAGCTGGGCCAGCTAGCACACTTGCGGTGCAGTTCGGTGGGGGTTTGTAGGTTTATGGGGTGCAAAGTCAAAGGTGCCAGGACATCTGTGCCTATAGGCTCCTGTGAGGTAAATCTGGGCCTGACATTTTCTGTATAAGTATCCCAGGCAAATACTGGATATCTGTCGTTTACACTGATAAAAGTTAAATAAAAAATAATAATGTGGGCGGCCCCCTCCTGAAGCCTCTGTAACTCCTTGTCACCCATGCAGGCTAGTATAGCGTGGGGTTCCAAAGCCTGAGCTATACCAGCCTGCATGTTCCATGATATGTAGGACTCTGGAATAGAGGGCAGCAAAGCATACCATTGACAAGGGGCTCATTCCCACCAGTGCCCAGGAGGAGGGTGGGGGTAACTACCCCGACACCAGTGCGCTTAGGCCCCGGGGGAGGAGGGGGGTCATGGAGGCATTCGGGGTCCCCTTTAACAAGAGGACTCTCAGGTGCCTGGCCTCCAGCCAAGTGGCCGCTGCACAGGCTGCTGGCAGCAGAGTACCGCGGTCAGGAGCTCGCCTGATCTCTCTGCATTGCAGCATGTGCAAGCTTACAAATCCTGAACCAGTTTAGCCTGCTGCTTTGGTGCTTTTGCTCCTGTGGTGCCCTAGGCCATGGCCTAGTGGCCTTGGCCTAAATCCGGCCCTGTTCAGTAGCAGTGCATTGTGAGTAACCACAGTTATGCGCTTAATGCTGAATTATTGCAAGTACCTTTTGTTTTAAGAAGGCTCCCCACTCTAAGCATTACTTTTTAGTAGGAGGGTTTTTCTGTCTCTGTTATTTCCCTACTAGTTGACCTAAGCCCGTTTAAAAACAGGCTCTAGGTCTCTTTACGCGCTGCCGCCGCCAGTCAGTGCGTGCACCCTCCCGCCGTGCGCATTCTGCCCACCCGATGTGCGCACCCGACTTGCACACTCCCGCTGCTCGAGCACCCGCTGCGCGCACCCTGGCCTGTCGTCCTGTCCCAACGGTTCACTGTACTGTGCACATGCGCAGTACAAAAAAACCACGGACACACAGACGGAAAAAGGATGACGCAGGGACAGTTAGGTTTTATTGTATAGAATACTTTCCTAGTGGTTTTGGGCAGGGCCGGCCTTAGGTTTCACAGCGCCCACACGCTTACACACGCGCACATACACAGGCTCATATGCAATTCAACTTCTCTCCTGAGTTAACTCCTAGGATAGTGGTTCCCAACCTTTCTGAAGTCGTGACACATCACACCAAATGCTCAGATCTCCGTGACGCATCACATATGTATGATAGAAAAAAAAAATATTAATAACCACAAAATGGATGGAAAGAGTGCATTATCCTGAATAAACCTAAAAAGAACCTTTCAGGAATATTAATAAAAACAATCAGTGGGACAGTTCTACCCCCCACCCAATTTGGAATGACCACACGTTATTGCCCCTCCCCCCCAAAAAAAATACCATCAGACTCAATATAGGTAGGTAGCCAGATATAGGTGCCCCCAGTATAGGATCTCATGTATAAGGTTCCCTCAATATAGGTAGCCAAGCATAGGTTCCCTCAGTATAGAAAGTCAATTGTAGGTCTCTGTCCCATAGGTAGCCAGGCTTACAGTGGTGTGAAAAACTATTTGCCCCCTTCCTGATTTCTAATTCTTTTGCATGTTTGTCACACTTAAATGTTTCTGTTCATCAAAAAACGTTAACTATTAGTCAAAGATAACATAATTGAACACAAAATGCAGTTTTAAATGATGGTTTTTATTATTTAGTGAGAAAAAAACCTCAAAACCTACATGGCCCTGTGTGAAAAAGAAATTGCCCCCTGAACCTAATAACTGGTTGGGCCACCCTTAGCAGCAATAACTGCAATCAAGCGTTTGCGATAACTTGCAACGAGTCTTTTACAGCGCTCTGGAGGAATTTTGGTCCACTCATCTTTGCAGAATTGTTGTAATTCAGCTTTATTTGAGGGTTTTCTAGCATGAACCTCCTTTTTAAGGTCATGCCACACCATCTCAATAGGATTCAGGTCAGGACTTTGACTAGGCCACTCCAAAGTCTTCATTTTGTTTTTCTTCAGCCATTCAGAGGTGGATTTGCTGGTGTGTTTTGGGTCATTGTCCTGCTGCAGCACCCAAGATCGCTTCAGCTTGAGTTGACGAACAGATGGCCGGACATTCTCCTTCAGGATTTTTTGGTAGACAGTAGAATTCATGGTTCCATCTATCACAGCAAGCCTTCCAGGTCCTGAAGCAGCAAAACAACCCCAGACCATCACACTACCACCACCATATTTTACTGTTGGTATGATGCTCTTTTGCTGAAATGCTGTGTTACTTCTACGCCAGATGTTCAACTTTTGTCTCGTCGGTCCACAAGGTATTTTCCCCAAAGTCTTGGCAATCATTGAGATGTTTTTTTTAGCAGAATTGAGATGAGCCTTAATGTTCTTTTTGCTTAAAAGTGGTTTGCGCCTTGGATATCTGCCATGCAGGCCGTTTTTTGCCCAGTCTCTTTCTTATGGTGGAGTCGTGAACACTGACCTTAATTGAGGCAAGTAAGGCCTGCAGTTCTTTAGTTGTTGTCCTGGGGTCTTTTGTGGCCTCTCGGATGAGTTTTCTCGGCGCTCTTGGGGTAATTTTGGTCGGCCGGCCACTCCTGGGAAGGTTCATCACTGTTCCATGTTTTTGCCATTTGTGGATAATGGCTCTCACTGTGGTTCACTGGAGTCCCAAAGCTTTAGAAATGGCTTTATAAACTTTACCAGACTGATAGATCTCAATTACAGTACTTTTGTTCTCATTTGTTCCTGAATTTCTTTGGATCTTGGCATGATGTCTAGCTTTTGAGGTGCTTTTGGTCTACTTCTCTGTGTCAGATAGCTCATATTTCAGTGATTTCTTGATTGAAACAGGTGTGGCAGTAATCAGGCCTGGGGGTGACTACAGAAATTGAACTCAGGTGTGATAAACCACAGTTAAGTTATTTTTTAACAAGGGGGCAATCACTTTTTCACACAGGGCCATGTAGATTTGGAGGTTTTTTTACTCACTAAATAATAAAAACCGTCATTTAAAACTGCATTTTGTGTTCAATTATGTTATCTTTGACTAATAGTTAACGGTTTTTGATGAGCAGAAACATTTAAGTGTGACAAACATGCAAAAGAATAAGAAATCAGGAAGGGGGCAAATAGTTTTTCACTCCACTGTAGGTGCCTCCAGTATAGGTAGCCAGGTGTTGGTGCCTTCAGTATAGGTAGCCAGGAGTATATGCAATCCCTCAGTATAGGTAGCCAGCTATAGGTGCCCCCAATATAGGAAGTCAGGTGTAGGTGCTCTCAGTATAGTTAGCCAGCTACAGGTGCCCCCCTTGGAAGCCGGCGCCCTGAGCGACTGCTCCGGTTGCTCATATCAAAGGCCGGCTATGGTTTTGGGTCACCTGACCTACTTAGGTAATCTGTTTACTAGACCAATGATAATTCTCCCTGAGCTCAGCCACACTGTCACACAACGGATTGAGTCCTGATCCCGGCGGGCGACCAGAATCTGAATCTGTGTACTCTCCTTTATGAAATATACCCCAATCAGGGCAGACTGAGATATAAAATCGCAAACAAGGAAACGATGGGCACAGAGGTGTAACGATGGCTCCCAACTGTCCCTCTTTTAAGGGGACAGTCCCTCTTTTGGAATCTGGTCCCTCTGTCCCTCTTTCTTGTGTCCCGGTCCCTCTATCCCTCCTTCCTCCTCATCTGTCCCTCTTTCAGGACTCATGTAAAGGTTTTCATAAATATATGTATTTTTCTCCTGAAAATGTGCTCAAGTGACTATAAAAATATTTCCCATCCTTTAAATTGATATATTTCTTATATTCAAATATTAATATGAAGGAAAATGAACCAGGATAGAAAGGACCAGTGCAGTATGAATTAGAAAACAACATATTTTCTTATGAAATCTTTAAGGCATGTGTGACTAGGGGAGTGACGGGGGCGTGATTAGAGGTGTGGTAGGGGTGTGGCTTAAGTGACCCTCTTTCTCGTCTCAAAAAGTTGGGAGTTATGATGTAACATCAGGGGCCCGAACCTCCAGCAAAATGATTGTGACATCCCCTCCCCTGCATCATGGCCAGACAATACCTCCTCCTCCTCCGTAGTGTCCAGCTGGGCCCTCCCCCTTTTGTGCAGAGTCAGCACAGGGAGCGCTGTTATATTTACCCAGTCCATGCTGCATCTAGTCTCCTAACCCTTCCCTGAAAACCACACGCTCTATGCTGCCACCCCCAGTCTCCTGATCACGTGACATGAATCAGGAGCCTCAGGATGACAGCATGCAGCACGCAGGATGGGGAAGAGACCAGATACTGCACGGGCTTACTCTGCATAAGAGGGGTTAGGATGAGCAGGTCCCCTATATCTCCCGTCCCCCCTCGCATGGTTGGGGGGGGGGGGGGGTGCAGGGGGCTATTGTCATGCCACAGGATGGGCAGTAAACTACAATTGCCAGTATTTATTCAATCAACTTGCAGAGATGCATCAAATCATACAGGCATAGTGGAAGCGTCCACTACTTGCCGGACATTCATCATAGAACAGGTAAAGGATGTATCGTCTTCCTGTGTATGGTTTGATGCATCTCTGCAAGGTAAATGAATAAATATTGGCCACCTTACTCCGATGGCCACCGCGATCGTGTTCTCTGTGTTGTATGTGTCATGGCGGCAGGCGAGCAGCTCAGAGTCGGCCATTACAGCCCTGCCAGCGCTAATTGACTTTCAGGATGTATAGCTTTCTCTTCTGGATGGACTGCCGCTGCCGTCAATGTATAGATCACTATATATGTACCCTCTGTATTATTTATTGTGATTTTTAGTTAGCGGTGTAAGATGTTTGCCCCCCGCTGTGTCGCCATTCCCAGCGAAGGACGCTGCGTTTCCGAGACAAGTGTCTCTGCCGGCTTTTGTCTGGCTGAATGGCTCAGTGGTAGTCGTATCATTATGATAAGCTAGAAGCGTGGAAGCGCATTGTCGGCGTATATCTGGCACATCGCGCCTCGTATTATATTTTTCTCCTTTCGTTCGCTTGTTGAGGGCAGAGTGTGCCACGTCTCGCCCAAATAACATTTCATTAAATAGGGAGTAAAGGAAACTAAGCTAATGGCGGGAGAAAGTATTTAACAAAGGCTGACATGAGAGCCGCTGTCGGGTCACACTTCCTCTGATGGAGTCGCCGCCGTCCGCTGCGCGCAGATGACACGGGAAGCCAAGAGGGATAAAAAACAAGATATAGTAAAATGTGTACTGTAATAAGTGGAAGGCACTAAAGCTATGAAAGGGAGAATGACCTCTGCACTGTGCTTCTCTGCAAATAAAATGCGGTATTATAAGGGTGCTCAACCAAGAGGAGGGAAGAGGAAAGCCGCTGGATTTTGTAGAGGTTTCCCACGGCATGCTCTGGTCTCCTACTGCCAATCATGGATCCCCCAAAGATTTAGGGCTTGTCTAAAATCTAGGTAGGTAGGAGACCCAGTATAAGTAGGTAGGCATAGGTAGGTGTCCCCGTATAGGTAAGTAGGTGCCCCAGTAGTTAGGTAGGCATAGGTAGGAGACCCAGTATAGGTAGGTAGGCATAGGTAGGTCCCCTAGTATAGGTAGGTGTCCCCGTATAGGTAAGTAGGTGCCCCAGTAGTTAGGTAGGCATAGGTAGGTGTCCCAGTATAGATAGTTAGGCAGGGCATGGCTTGCACAGTAATAGCAATTACCAAGGTCCAGCTGCAACAGATAGGGCTGTATAATGCAGTGTCAGTGGGCAACACAAAATATAAAACATCAGGAGAACATTAGCTCTCAAAAGAGCTGTTGAGGGGTGCTATTTTAGCAATAACAATCAGCCAGGAGCAAGCTAACAAGCCTACAAGAGCCTAACTAATATTTACCTATGAGAGTCTGCCAGCAGCTGTCCCTTCACTAATTACTGCAGGCACACGAGTGAGTGTAATGGCCAGTGCTGCCTTCCTTTTATAAGGGGGGGAGTGGCTCCAGGAGATAGTGTAGCCTAATTGGCTACAATGTGCCTGCTGACTGTGATGTAGAGGGTCAAAGTTGACCCTAATGGTGCACTATGGGGCGAACCGAATTTCCGGAAAAGTTTGCGTTACATGGCGAACGCGAACCACCGGAAGTTCGCCTGGAACAGTTCGCCGGCGAACCATTCGGGCCATCTCTAATGACCACACCTCCTCTAAATATGACCACGAGGACTGCCAGGAAACTGGTATAGTTTTAAAGGAAACATCCATATCTCTCGCAGTTTAGGTTCCCTTTAAAGGACATCCGAGGTGAAAATAAACTGGTGAGAAAAACAATTGTATCTATCATCAGTCTCCTAAAAATGACTTTTTTAGATATCCCACAGTTTTATTTTATATTTACAGTAAATCTAGTTTTTAAGTTTTTACTATTTCAATGTCTCAATGGCACTTTCACTGAAGTATGCCAGAGCTCAAATCTATGAATTATTGATCCCTTTTATCTCTTTCCTGCTCTCAGAAGCCATTTACTGACAGGAAAGTGTTTTATGGCTGTAATTACTAATCAGTGAGGGTTATGCTATAGTCTGACCCAGTCCTGACCTGGACAGAAGCTGTCACTTGCATACCTGATGTTTAACTCTTTCATGCAGAGAAAGAAAAAAAGTAACATAGCCTAGTTATGTGTGTGCTAGGCACTGTACATACACATGTCTATCTCATCGGGTCACATGTCACCTGGGTTGTCCTTTAAGAAGGCACAATTGCATTGAGCATTGCTTTTTAATACAGGGATTTTTGGTATTTTTTAACCCTTATACTCTTCTAGTGGGTCTGAGTGACCATGAGCTATCTGGGTATTCCTTTGTTCCAAGAAAGTCTTGAACAGTTGGGTTATAACTTGCAAAACTCAGAGTTCTGCTTTAATTTACACCTGTGAGAGGAAAATGGAGGCTGACATATTTATTCCTTTTTTTTAACAATATCAGTTTCCTGGCATCCTGCTGATATGTTTGGCTGCAGTAGTGTCTGAATCAGGTATACACAAGGAGATGGAGGCTGGCACATCCAAAAATAGAAAAAACTCTTTTATTGAAACATCAAGTTAAAATCTGTGGTAATACAGCTGTATTACCACAGATTTTAACTTGATGTTTCAATAAAAGAGTTTTTTCTATTTTTGGATGTGCCAGCCTCCATCTCCTTGTGTATACCGGATTTGGATCCAAAGGTGTGAGGATCCTTTGAGGCTTGGGCACCCTTATCCCATATAATTGAGTGCTACTCTTTTTATCGTTTGGACTGAGTAGTGTCTGAATCACACACCTGAAACACGCATGCAGCAAATGCAGTCAAACGTAAAGTAGTATGAAACTCAGCAGTTCCTCTGTTCTAAAAGATTAGTTACAGCATAAAATCTACTACCACAAAAAAAGTGTAGTAGAACAGCATTCAAACAGTTAAACACAGCATTTTGTTCTTCAGTGGAAAGCTTCTGGCTGCATCTGAAGAGGTGATAACATTATCTTTTGTTTACATTCCTTTTGTCTGATACATTTTTTAAACATTGAGGGCTCATTCACACCTAGAGTGTTTTGCGTTTTTTTTTAGCGCCGGTGATTTTAAAAAAACGCCCTAAAATCGCTTGTGCAATAAATCCTTATGGGATAGTTCATATCAGTGCGTTTTGTCTGCTTTCCGCTCAGCAAAGCACTGCCTGTACTGTTTTTAGGGCGATTTTGCTACAATGGAAGGTATACGAAAAACGCCAAATGCTCACAAAATCGCTTTATGCGGCGATTGCGTTCACTCTTTCAAGAATAAACGCTGGCCTCAACTATTGCAATTTTATGTGAACAAACCCTGAGAAGCAGATAGACCTGAGAAGTGATCACTAGATATACTGTATATTTAACCACTTTCCCCACCACTACAGTATTTCTACGTCAGCTGTGGCACTCTCCAAGCCACAGCGACGTAGATATACTGACCTGCTTTAAGCCCTTTTGTGCAGGAACAGGTGCGCTTCAGAGCGCACCCCCGGCACTGTCGGTTGCCTTACTAATTGGCAAAAGGGAACATGTTCCCTTGTAGCCAATTAGTGACCCCCCGCGGATGAACGATCACCGCTGTAGCAAACAGCGTGATCCTTCATCTCCCCCTCCTCCGTGCACAGATGGCTAAAAAAAAATGTAAATAAAGCTGCCTCTCTCACCTTACCTCGTTCCAGCGATGAGCCTGCATCCTGAGCATCCGATCCCAGCTCTGAACTCAGCCGCGTATTGCCGGTGACCCGGGTTGATGACGTCATTAAGCCGGGACCCGGGTCACCGGCAATACGCGGCTGAGTTCAGAGCTGGGATCGGATGCTCAGGCTGCAGGCTCATCGCTGGAACGAGGTAAGGTGAGAGAGGTGGCTTTATTTACATTTTTTTTAGCATCTGTGCACGGAGGGGCTGCCTAATGGGGGGGGGGGGTCATACATCTGGCTACCCACACTGGGGGGGGGGAGGGGGGGTTTGGGGGTGCAAAAAAACTGCCAGGCATCTGGGTAACTGGGGGGGATGACATCTGACAATGGGGGATCATTTGATTATCTGGGGGGGGGGGGGTAACCTAATACTGGGGGCACATCTGGCTATAATTGGTGGGGGGGGGGGGCAATTCTGGGGGTACATATGGCTATAATGGGGGAAATTTTATCCTGGGGACACAACTGCCTATAATGAGGGGGCACAATCCTGGCGGCGTTACTGTCTCTCTGTACTGGGGGTGGTAGATACATGGGACACATCTGACTATACGGGGGTGCCGATATTGGGGTCACATCTGGCTAAACTGGGAAGGTTGGGCTGATACTCGGGGCACATCTGACTATATTAGGGGGGACATTAACTGGTGGAATGGTTTTATCACTGTGGTACTTTTTATTTTTAAACTGGAATTGTTAAAAACTGAGAAATAATGCATTTTTTTAATTTTTGTTCCCTTTTTTCAATTAAAATGCCTAGAAAACAAAATTGTTCTTGGGACTAAATACCCCCCATTGAAAGCCTGGTTTGTCTTGAAAAAAACGATATATAGATCATTTAGGTGTAGTGAGTAGGGATAAAGTTATTGCTGATTGAATAGTGACACCGCTAAAGCGTCAAAACTGCTCTGGTCAATAAGGAGAAAACAAGGTCTGGATGCGAAGTGGTTAATATACTGTATAAATACAGCAGCTATGCAATAAAATGCAATGGCAGCTTTCAGAGCAGATAAACTGTACTTTAGGAATTTTTAATTTGTAAACAGACAATATCACTTGTGCACAAAAGGAAATATGATAACTGTATGGGCTAATAGAAAGTAAGAAAACACATTTTTTTATTGAATGTTATGTTGGAGTTTTATCCCACTTTAACTCAAAACTATCTGATCTGCATGCTTGTTCAGGGGCTGTGGCTAAAAGGATGAGGGCTTGTTTCCACTGTAGCGGTGCGGAATCGCCTGGATTCCACCGCTGAAGAAATCGCATGCGGCTGCGTTTCCCCATGCGGATTTCCCCGCGATTTCGCATGCGATTTCGCATGGCAAGTAGCCATGCGAATTTAACCATGTCACTGCCTGTGTTAAGTTCCATTGGCTTTCATGCGAAATCGCATGCGAAATCGCGGGGAAATCCGCATGACAAAGCCGCATGCGATTTCCCTATTAAATACATTAGCGGCGATTCGCATGCATTCCACTCGCAGGCGAATTCGTTGACTCTTTTGTGCGTTTTTTTACCGCTGAAAAAAACGCACCTCAACAATGCTACAGTGGAAACAGGCCCATCCACTTGCATTACATGTGCGAATCCGCATGTGTTGGACACATGCGGATTCGCGATAGTGGAAACGAGCCCTTAGAGGCAGAGGATCAGCAGGACAGCCAGGCAATCTACATTGTGTAAAGGAACTAAATATGGCAGCCTCCACACCTCTCACTTCAGGGGCCGTTATAACTCATATCACAGTTGTTTTCGCATTTGCGTGCAATCGCAAATTTTCAAGCGCAATCGCAGTTTAGAGAATTAAGCCTCCGTTGTGCTGTAAATACACTATGCTTTACAAGGCGTATTCAGGGCTCTATTACCATGACTTGTTGTGATGATTTAGATTGTGATAATGCCGGCAGATTATGCATGCAGCAGTAAAAGTGTGCGCATTTATTTATTAAGCGCTGGTGTGGACCACTGGACAATTCCACCTTCAGGTTTAGGTGCACGGGCGCTCGATTATTAACAGTGAGTGGGTAAAAAAAGACACATGAATAAATAAGGATAATGTAATGGAACGCAAGCGTCAGGTGTGCGGCGGGGGGAAACCCCAGGATGTTACTGAAATATATACTGTCCAAATATCAGGAGCATAAAGATGCATACATTACACATATTCAGGGGTTAGCTACACATAGCATGATTATACTGCATGCATCATTGTCTGTAATACTATTATTATTACTACAGTGTTTCCTCCACCACTGCCGATGCTGGCTCTACAGACGCAACTGCAACCCCAGTTCCAGCAGGTTGGGGGCGCTCAGTAAAATGTAGATACAAACAGAAGGGGCTTATTTGCAAATCATTTATGAACTACCCAGAAAAAAAAAATTAAATGTTGAAGCAGAAATGTTATTGTTTTATTTGAAGTACTCGGTCATTTTGAATGTAATCTTCGCAATGAGTTTCAAAATATATAGTAGCGTAATAAAATACTAAAAGAGACTCGACAGTCAGCATTTGTAGAGTAATTGGCATTTAAAAGGTTAGTTTTCTCACCTGTTGCTGGTTGAAAATGAGGTTAAGCCACACCCCCTGTAGGAAGGAAAGCCATGGCACTGCACTGCCTTATGGGAGAATTGTAGCCTCCAGCTCACTCCGCCCCCTCACTGCTGTTTTCTGTATTCCTATCACACACTAATCTTTGCACTGTCATGCTACTCTCTGTAGAGCTTCTAAACTATCACCCCCAGCTCTTCACATGGCATCATAAGGTTAAAACAAAGGCATTAAAAAAATTTACCCCTTCACAACTATTCCTCTGCATTTAGCAGCTCCTCACAGATGCACAGCGGTGATGCAGTTTCCTGCATCTAGTAGGCGTGTGCGAGATTTACTTAAAGGGGCACTATGGCGAAAAATTGTAAAATTTAAAATATGTGCAAACATAAACAAATAAAAAGTACATTTTTCCAGAGTAAAATGAGCCATAAATTACTTTTCTCCTATGTTGCTGTCACTTACAGTAGGTAGTAGAAATCTGACAGAAGTGACAGGTTTTGGACTAGTCCATGTCTTGATAGGGGATTCTCAAAGATGTATTTATTTTCAAAAGCACTTAGTGAATGGCAGTTGCTCTGTCCGACTGCCAAAAAACTTGAAATTTCTTCATAGGAGATTCTTAGCAAGGCTTTTATTCTTTATAAAGATATTCCCTAAAAAAGGATTATGGCTGCTTTCACAGTGGGACATTACAGGCGCACGTTAGAGCAGCCTGTAACGCAGCCCCACCGCACAGTAATGAAAAATCAATGGGCTTGTTCACACTGCCCACGTTGCGTTACATTGCAAAGTGCTGCATGCTGTGCGTTCTACGCGGCTAAGCCACTTTAGACTGTTTGCACATGCTCAGTCATGTTGGGGAGGAGGGGAGAGCGGCCGGGCACATGGCTAATTAATATTCACTGCACTCAGTGACGTGCAGTGTTTACTTCCTGGAGCGGCCGCTCTGTGCGACGATTGGCCAGGCGGGACCACGTGATGCCGCATGCGTCCAAGAGTACGCATCACGGCATCACGGACGCCAGAGTGAGCTGCACAACGCGGCTCACTCTGACGTCCAAAGCAGAGAGCACCAGGCGTTGTGTAAGGGGCACGTTATGTGCCCTATAATGTCCCCTAAACGCAACGTCCTGGTGTGTAACTAGCCTTAAACAATGATGCTGGCCAGCTTCCCTGCTCGCTACACAGTTTTTTGGCAGTCGGACAGAGCAACTGCCATTCACTAAGTGCTTTTGAAAATAAATACATCTTTGAGAATCCCCTATCAAGACATGGACTAGACCAAAACCTGTCGCTTCTGTCAGATTTCTACTACCTACTGTAAGTGACAGCAACATAGGAGAAAAGTAATTTATGCCTCATTTTACTCTGGAACAAATGTACTTCTTATTTGAATATGTTTGCACATATTTTAAAGTTTACAATTCTTCGCCATAGTTCCCCTTTAACTCCGCCCCTGTAGTGACACCTTCCACTGCGCTACCCAACATGGCCACATCACAGGGCCAATACTTCATCTTACATTCACATAAAGAGGTAACAGGTTACTATTTATATCATGTCTATGCCTCCAGAGTAGATGTCTGGGTTCAATTGGCATAGCGCTTTTTCACTAATGGTCCTCTTTAAAAAGTCTCAGGCCTGGGACTTCCGGTTCCGGCGCCGAGGGAGATGGACGCGTAGACCAGCAGCTCCGTCTCACCCGATAAATTGAAACTTTACCCCAGCGAAAGAGACACTCAGAAACTCGGCACAGATGTCACAGGCGACAGAGGAGACCGCAATGGACCGCTACGTACTCCGGGGTCCAAGGGAGAAGAGGCTTCAGGGAACGGGGAAAGCTGGGCCTAAAGCGACTGCACCTAAGATGGCGGAGGGAGACGCAGCACAGGACTCCGCACCCGAAGATCAACCAGAATCCCCCGCTCCACAACCGGACATCAACTATAGCTTTCTAGCCCAGGAGGTAGTCAAACTCCTCAAGCCGGAACTGACAACTATTATCGCGGAGGTAATGGGCATACAATTAAGATCTATCCAAGAAGAGCTCCAGACACACGCAGCCCGTTTTGACCAGGCTGAAAAAAGAATTAGCGACCTGGAAGATAAAGTGGAGGAGACATCTAAGGTGGCACATTTAACTTCAAACAGGCAAGTGATCTTTTCTGATAAATTAGACGATCTCGAAAATCGATCACGTAGAAACAATTTGCGGATAATAGGGATCCCTGAAACTGTCAAGGCCACAGACCTACCCCAAATATGTGCTGCTACTATTCCAAAGGCTCTGGGTATTGAAGCTGTATTCAAAGTGGAGCGAGCCCACCGCATTGGTCCGATCCGGAACGATCGCAAGGGCCCTCGCCCAGTAATGGCGCGATATTTAGACTTCTCAGAAAAAATGCAAATCTTACGCGCCTACAGAAACTTACGATTACTTGAAGTGGAAGGTAAAAAACTTTTACTATTTGCTGATTATTCGGCCGAGGTAAATAAAGCGAGAAAAACTTTTAACCCTATATGCCAACAACTGGTCCAAAACAAAATACGATTTTCACTCAACTACCCGGCAACGCTGGTGGTATATGCAGCAGATGGATCCCCTTCCACCTTTACTATTCCATCTGAAGCAGAGGCCCATCTGAAGTCTAAGAGAGGAATAGGCTCTTCCATCACAAGCCAAAGTCCGATGAAAAGTATTCAAGGAGGAAATCACTGCTCACCGGACAAGCCTTCAGATACCTTCTCGAGCCAAGAGTCATCAAGCTGGGATTGAAAACCCTCCTTCTCCCTTCATCTCTTGCTGATTTTCAAACTGCGGGATACATAGGCCTCCTTCTGACGCCTAATCGCTGGGGTATATATACATATATAGTTTTACAGTAGTTTATACCATGTTCCTCATTGTCTTATTTTTTATTCTTGTTTAGAATTTAATACTATTAAGGACATAGGCAATACTAAGATAGTCTTATATTTTACTTAAACGGGTGAACTGGCAACTGGATGCATATCTACTATCGGATGACATTCAATAGTATACTTGCTGTTATATCGGGCTTTAGTATCCTGACCTGCTTCTACATACTTAGGTTATTAGAAATTCTTACTCCTACCCTTAAAGGTCAGGCCCTATATAGCCCTAACTTTTTATCTCCTTCGGAAAAAAGGAAGTGGATAAGGGTTGCAGGTTGTCATATGAAAAAGGAAAAAGAAAAAGACCACGGTAATAGGGATGATTTGGAAATTGATCCAAATCATACCCCACTGTTAATAAACTGGTTACTCAGGCATTACTCTAGAGAAAGGACACCCCCCGCCCCCCCTAACTTGGAAGATAAACATGTGAAACCCCCTCACAGGAAAATACTTGTGACGCTCCCTGCTCGCTGGGACAGGAGGCGCCACACTACTATGCTACTTTCAACTCTGCAATTAGAAGCTAAAAGCCACACAGGTATTACATGAAACTAGTCACCTGGAACGTTAAAGGGCTTAGAACCCCCCAAAAACGCTCACAAGTTTTAAGACACCTAGGGAAGTTAAAAGTAGATCTAGCCGTTTTGCAAGAAACCCACCTAAAAGAAAATGAGATGGTATTTATGTCCAAAATGTGGGTAGGGCAAATAGTGGGAGCACCTTCACAGGGAAGAAAAGCAGGAGTCATACTATTAATTCGTAGAGGTCTACAAGCCCAAATTTTAACTCAAGAACATGACCCAGAGGGAAGATGGCTTAGAGTACAGATTAATTATGACAATCAGATTTTTGACCTATGGGGAGTATACCAGTGGCGTACCGTCAATAGGGCGCAGGGGGGCGTGGCGCACCGGGTGACGGCACAGTGGGGGGTGTCAAAAAGGTCATCTCAGACGGTAATGAATTATGCATGCTGCTCCTGCCTAAGCTGCCTACCGCAGCCTCTGCTTTACCTTCGGCGCCTCCTTAAATGAATACAGTGATTGAATTGAATAAACAGAAACTGATGCGATGGTGGCAGGGGCTACGGGGGGTAGCCCCTGCCACCATCGCATCAGTTTCTGTTTATTTCTGGCACTTGCGCTGAAGTCACCACGTGGACAGTTCAGCAAGTGACGCACATGGCGCTGGCCCCAGCCGCTCTGCATCTCACCGCCGCTGCCCGGGGACTTTTTAGCTGCTCCAGCAATCCATTGCAGCTGCCTGGGACACCGCACATCCTAAAGACGTGACCAGCTGCGTCAAAGGATTCTTGGTCCCTGCTGCCACCACTCCACTGCTGCTGCCTGGGAACACTGTCAGACGCTCTTCGGCAGCACAGCACAGCATGCGGGAACCCGGACACTCCCTCCCTCCTTCGGATGCACTTTGCACCATTGTTCTCAAACCACTGTTCCACTGCTGGCAGGTCAGTGATTCTCCACACCAACCCACAGACATGTGCCAACAATTTGCCACCCCACAAAACTGCAGGCCAATGCTGAACCCCTGTCTCCACTTAAAGCCATAGGCCTGTGCTGTCCCTCTCTCCCCACATTAAGCTGAAGGCCACCAACTCCCCTGAGAGCGCTAAGCTACAGGCCAGTGCTGGCCCCACACTAAGTCGCTCTAAGGACTGGGCAGCAGCTGATCTGATGGCTGGTGTGCTCTGACTGCCAGTTAGCTGAAGTTTTTCTGTCCCTCTTCTTTGCCACCTGTCTTTCTGCCTCTCTTCCCCCCCCCCCCCTGTCATTCTGCCTCTCCTTTTCCCCCCTGTCTCTCTGACTCTCTTCTCCCTCCCCCCCCCCCCCTGTCATTCTGCCTCTCTCTCTCTTCTCTCTCTCTCTTCTCTCTCTCTCCCCTCCCCCCTAGTCTTTCTGCCTCTCACTCTCTCCCCCCCCCCCAGTCTTTCTGCCTCTCCTCTCTCTCCCCTCCAGTCTTTCTGCCTCTCCTCTCTCTCCCCCCCCCCCCCCAGTCTTTCTGCCTCTCCTCTCCCCCCCCCAGTCTTTCTGCCTCTCCTCTCTCTCTCTCCCCCCCCCCCAGTCTTTCTGCCTCTCTCCCCCCCCCCCCCCAGTCTTTCTGCCTCTCCTCTCTCTCCCCCCCCCCCCAGTCTTTCTGCCTCTCCTCTCTCTCTCTCCCCCCCCCCAGTCTTTCTGCCTCTCCCCCCAGTCTTTTTGCTGCCTCTCGCTCTCTCTCCCCCAGTATTTCTGCCTCTCCTCTCGCTCTCTCTCCCCCAGGCTTTCTGCCTCTCCTCTCGCTCTCTCTCCCCCAGGCTTTCTGCCTCATCTCTCTCTCTCTCTCTCCTCCCAGTCTTTCTGCCTCTCTCTCTCTCCCCAGTCTTTCTGCCTCTCCTCTCTCTCTCCCCCCAGTCTTTCTGCCCCTCTCTCTTTCTCCTTCTCCCTCCCCCCCACAGTCTTTCTGCCTCTCTCTCTCTCTCCCCAGTCTTTAAGCCTCTCCTCTCTCTCTCTCTCTCTCTCTCTCTCTCTCTCTCTCCCTCCCCCCAGTCTTTCTGCCTCTCTTTCTTCTCTCCCTCCTTTCTAATAACTAGTAAGGGGGGCTGATATTTAGGCACCTGGCTACTTAAACTGTGGATGGGGCTGGTAATAGTGGGGCACACCTGGCTACTTAAGCTGGGTGGGTGGCTAATACTGGGGCACATCTGGTTACCTGCACTAGCATACCTGAACTGGCGGCCCAAACTAAGTTTAGGGACACATTTGCTTTTGGGGGTGTTGGGGAATAATTAACCCCTACCTACATTGGGGGCAACAATTCTAGGCTACGTATGCTGGGGGCAACTATTCCAAGCTACCTATACCAGGCTATTTATACTAGGGCCACACTCACTACTTTCCTTCTTTGGGGGCACGTGGGGGGTGTAATTTAATACCCAGCACCGGGTGTCAAATGCCCTAGGTACGCCACTGGAGTATACGCACCAAACTTTAACAATTCTCAGTTCCTACTTGATCTGGGACAGAAGGTTAGTACAACATCCTCCTATGCCCATTGTATAGTGATGGGTGATTGGAATGCGGTGCCTAACCCAGAGGAGGACAGACAAAAACCCAAACAGTCTGAATCTAAAATTAGTACACAGGACAAAAATCTAAAAACCTTCCTCGAATGTACAAATTTAAAGGACACCTGGCGCCACCTACACCCATTAGACCGTGATTATTCTCACTATTCAAATGTACATCATTCCCATTCTCGTATAGATCTAATCTTAATATCTGAAAATTTATTAACATCTATACAAGAATCAGCCATTAAGGCTATGGTAATCTCGGATCACGCCCCGGTATGTACCACCATTCGAATATCCCAGAGAAAGCAGGGGAACACATGGAGATTTCCCACTTTTTTATATAATGATGAACAATTTGGAAATGAATTAGTCACCTGGTGGAGAGAATTTCAACGCACAAATGCCCAACACAGGAAACAGCCTGTCCTCTTCTGGGAAACGGCAAAGGCAGTCCTCAGAGGCCAGATAATTGCCTATGCCAGTGCCTATAAAAAAAAGGCCCTGACCAAATATCTAAGCGCCTGTCAAAAAGTCAGAGAATCATACCTTCAGTTTAAAACTAACCCATCCCCTATGCATAGAGAAGCATGGCTTCAAGACAAGAAAAACTCTGACATTCATATAGAGAAATATGACAGGATATATAGATCATATGGAGCGGCAAAATTTTTTAAATGGGGAAATAAATCAGGAAAGTTATTAGCTAATCTGGCCAAAGGTAGAAGATCCTCCCCTGTCATATCGGCGCTTAGAAATCAAGAAGGACAGATCCAAGGTACTCCGGAAAAAATACTTAATGTTTTACAAAACTTCTACAAGAATCTATATAAATCCCAACCTAGACAGTCGGAAGACCAAGATGACTTTCTGCGATCAATTAAATTACCCTTTTTAGATGAGGAAACTCTTGATCTTTTGAACGCCGATGTCACACCAGGAGAGATCTCAACAATTATTAAAAATATGACACTGGGTAAGGCCCCTGGCCCGGACGGCCTTTCACCAGAATTTTTTAAATTATTAAAAACAGAAATTTCTCCACATTTAGCCTGTCTCTACAATGATATATTAGGGAATCGCTCCTTCCCCGACACTGCCAATGAGGCATTTATAAAATTAATTCTTAAACCGGGGAAAGACCCCATTGAGCCAGCATCATACAGGCCTATCTCCCTACTTAATGTGGATTTCAAAATTCTATCAAAGATTCTGGCCGATAGGCTATCTCATTTTTTACCGACCTTAATTCATGATTCTCAAGTGGGCTTTGTCGTGGGCAGGAGTGCTGTTACAAACATTAGAAAAACACTGGCTGTTATGGAGCACTGCAGACTGGGGAGTCGGGGAGCGCTGTCGGAGGCCTTCCTGGCTCTTGATGCTGAGAAGGCCTTCGACAGCGTAGAATGGTCATGGCTGATCAAGGTATTAGAGAGGTTTGGCTTCTCAGGTAATTTTCTAGGCTATATTAAAAATATGCATGTCTCCCCAAGAGCGCAGATTTCTCTGTCATTAGGACTCAGTCAGCCTCTTACCCTTGAAAGAGGGGTACGCCAGGGCTGCCCCCTATCCCCGCTTCTCTTCGATTTGGCCATTGAGCCTCTGTCAAGGTCTTTTCTATAAAAATAATATCTTTGAGGGGATATCACTGAATGATCGACAGAAAATCTATGCTACACTTTTTGCTGATGATATTATGGTATTCATGGCAAATCCAGAGAGAGACATTGTACACTTAATAAACCATATTAAAAAATTTGGAGCCTCCTCTGGCTTTGCCATAAATTACTCTAAGAGTGAGCTTCTATTTTTGTCACCCTCACGCAATGCGATTCCCCACCCTAACTTAGACACCATAGGTCTTCAATCTAAATCTGCCCATATCACGTACTTGGGTATTAAGATACCCAGGCAGATAGACCAACTTTATGGCTTAAATTATTCTCCACTAATACAAAAGGTCATAAAAGAACTACAAACTCTCGATTCCCTCCCAATCTCACTAATGGGAAGAGTACAAATAATTAAAATGTTCAGCTTTGGACGGCTACTCTACCCTCTACAAACTATCCCAATTCTACTTAAACACAGGGATATTCAGTTACTAGAGTCATCATTTATACGCTTCCTATGGAAATCTAAAAAAGCAAGAATAGCATTGCCTAAATTGAAAGCCACAGTATCTCAGGTGGGAATGAATTTCCCTGACTTAAGAACCTATAATCTTGTGGCAAACTTCCGGCATATCCGAGATTGGATTGGGGATACTAACTACTATACACCCATCGACATAGAGGGCGTGCTTGTCCAGCCATATACTCTTACTGGGATTCTACATACCCCTCTCAAAAGTCTCCCATATAAGATAAAGCAAAATGTACTCCTTCGAGACACTTTAATAACCTGGCGAGAGATCAGGAAGAAATATGGCCTTATAGGACATCTTTCTCCGTTATGTCCATTAATAGGAAACCCAAGTTTCCTTCCTGGGAACATGTACAATGCTTATACTAAATGGGCAACATTGGATATAAGGAATTTGGGAGCTCTCCTGGATGCTGAAGGAAAATTAATTTCCTTCCAAAAGGCGGCTCTTCATAAAAGAATTCCACCAGAACACTCCTTCTACTATGGCCAATTAAGAAGCTACTGTCATAAGACATTAGGTCAAAGAGGCAAAATTCTAACTAATCCCCAATTTGATAATCTCCTCTCCAACCTAAAAGAAAAAAAATCCCTCTCTTGGCTCTACTCAGTGGTTAGAGAAACCCAGAAAAAAAGGAAAAACTTTTACCAACATCTTCAAAAATGGGCGGATCTTTCAGGTAAGACAAAAGAAGATATTGACATAGCAGTTAAACAGGGATGGCAGGCAATACGGAAGGCAATTATAGGTGAGGATTGGCGGGAACTGTATTTAAAAACAGTCTATAGGGCATATATACCCATTACTGGTCCCTTTAGACATCAGGGAGATAAACAATTTGTGAACTGCCCAAAATGTTCTCATTCCACTCCAAATTTGGATCATATGTTATGGTCCTGTGCATCCATCCAGAACTTTTGGAATGAAGTTCTGGCTTTTATTGATAAAATAACAAACAACAAACGGACACTGAACTTAATCTACTGTTTATTTCATAGCCTAGAGATAACCACAGATAAAGACAGACCTGCAATCTCTAAATTTGAACACCTTGTACTAATTGCGGCCAAAAAAGCGGTACTAAAAAAATGGCTGGACAATATTCCCCCGGGAACCCCGGATCTCATTATATTATTAAAACATCTTCTACAATTGGAGTGCCTAAATCTCGAACGACAAAAATCCAAAACTATCACCAAATTCTTTAAAACATGGCAAAAGTTTATCGAAAAGACCTTTGACAGGGCTCAGATAGTGGAATTGATGAATCTTTTTAAAGATACTACTTGGTATTTGAGGGGTAAGATTGGAGGCTACCTAGGTAAACTAGAAATTGACTAAGGGGAGGGAAAATTCTAAAAAACTGCTGTGTGGGGGAGGGGGGGGGGGCGGGGAGTCTTACCTATAAAAACTTAGAGGGAATGCCTGTCTCAGGAGTGATGTTATTAGAATGTTATTCTATTTTTAGGATTTTAGGCCTACAGTCACAGGAGGACGATGATGCTGGGACTAAGCCATAGGAATGGACAAAGACTCATTACTATTATGAATATCTTTTCTGTTATCATATTTCCGTAAATATGTTATTACCTCCTCTGTACGGCCATTTTTCTGATTAATGTTTAAATGTTTAAATGATAAAAGGGGATTAGGCAGGAAATCTTCTGTATTAGATATCTTCTATAATTTTTATTGTATTTCTGATGCTTAATCTCAAATAAAAATTACATTTTAAAAAAAGTCTCAGGCCTGGAACCCGCTACAAATCAGAAATCACTAGCATTTTTAATAAGTGTTTTGTAAGCAATTTTATTTTTAGCGTTTTCAGGTGGTTTTGGTAGCAATTTCAAAAAGTTTGAACTTTTTGCCAGCGATTTGCGATTTTAATTCTGATTGGTCCTTTCAATTTATTATAATTTATTTTATAGTTTGCAGTAATTTAAAACCGCACACAAATTGCTATGTGTAGCGATTCATGAGCGATTTGCCAGCGCTTATATACTTTACATTGAAGCTCAAACGCTCCCAAAGTGCTGCATGTCCTGCGATTGCGATTTTGCTAATCGCAATTGCTGCTGGGGAATTTTTTACATTTATTTACATTAGTAGAGCGTTTAGGGAAATCGCTAGTGATTTAGGCTACTTGCACACCAAGACATTGCGTTAGGTGCTACGTTAAGGTCGCATAACGTGCACCTAACGCAACGTATGGTGGTGCGGGAGAGGACGGTAGAGTGAGCTGCGTTAGGCGGCTCTATCCGTATAAGGTCTCCCAGAGTGGCGCTGATTGGCCGGCGGGACCACGTGATGCGGAGCGAGACACTCCGCATCACGTGGTCCCGCCGGCCAATCAGCGGCCGCCAGTGCAGTGAATATTAAGTAGCCATGTGCGCGGCTACTGTAGCGGCATCTCCCCGCCTCCTCTCCGCCCCCCACTGAGCATGTGCAAACAGTCTAACGCGGCTATAGCCGCTCTAACGCCGTAGCATGCTGCACTTTCGGCAGAACGTGCAGCGTTACATGTAACGCAACGTGGGCTGTGTGAACAGCCCACTTGTGTTACATTGCTGTGCGTTGGGGGAGCGTTACAGGCGCACTAACGTGCGCCTGTAACGTCTTAGTGTGTAAGCAGCCTAAAAGCGCTCCCTAAATGCTCAAAAACGCGCTCTAGCGGCCTTATAAGCCTTAAGATTAAAAAAACCTGATGAGACATCTTACAACTAATTAGGCCAATAAGCCCGAAGCAGGTGATTTCGGCACATGCTATAACCCGCGCTGCATCTGACCTGGGCGACGCCATAGACATAACGTTATTGTGTCTATGGACCGCCAGCTGCAGTGTTATATGGGCACTGATGTAGCAGTGGAGCTGTGGAGTGGAGTAAGGAGCTGTGGGCCCCGATTCAAGTTTTACATTGGGGCCCATATAGGGGCCCAAATAGGGAGGGTACACCAACATATCTCCCAACTTTTTGAGATGAGAAAGAGGGACACTTAAGAGGGCCCCTGCCACACCCCTGATCACGCCCCATCACACTCCTAGTCACATATGCCATAAAGATTTCATAAGAAAAATATGTTGTTTCATAATTCAAACCACACTGGTCCTTTCTATCCTGGTTCATTTTCCTTCATATTAACATTTTAAAATTAGTAATATATCGATTTAAAGGATGGAAATAAAGTTTAGAGTCAATCAAACACATTTTTACAAGTTACATTTTTGTTAAAAGCAGTTTGAAAGGAAGTTGCGGTGAACTTACTTCCAAAAAAGGACTCATTCAAAGAACAAAAACTTTCCTTTTTCCACTTTTTTTTTTGATCAACAAAACTCGGTTTATTGAGGTCTCACAGGTCAAATACAACAGTAGAAGATAAGGGCTTCCATACATCAAATGTAAGATACATAGAAATCTGACAGATGCAAACAATGATCATCTTGTATTAACATTAGAATTTCTAGATAAACCAATGTGTGCCAAGATCTGATCTCTAATAAGATCCGGGTCTACATAATCATGTGCGGCCAGCCAGTTGTGCCATATTTTTTCAAACTTTCCAACAGCTCCCCTATGCATGTAAATAATTTTTTCCAGTTTTAAAGAGAAACTCCAACCTAGAATTGAACTTTATCCCAATCAGTAGCTGATACCCCCTTTTACATGAGAAATATAATGATTTTCACAAACAGACCATCAGGGGGCGCTGTATGACTGATTTTGTGCTGAAGCCCCTCCCACAAGAAGCTCTGAGTACCGCGGTGCTCCTGGCAAACTGCCACAATGTAACAATGTTCACAGACAGGAAATGGCTGTTTACAGCTGTCTGTAACAGCCAGAACAGCTAGAAACAGCTACATAACCTGCCCACAGTAACAATGTCACCATGTAATAAATGTCAGGATGTAAATCGGGGAGAGGAAAGATCTTACAATGAGCAAACACTGACTAAATCATTTATACATAATTATGGTAAAAAATGAAGCACTTTTTTTACTACATTATTTTCACTGGAGTTCCTCTTTAACCTTCCTGGCGGTAAGCCCGAACTGAGTTCGGGCTATGCCGCCGGAAGGCACCGCTCAGGCCCCGCTGTGCCGATTTGCATAATTTTTTTTTTGCTGCACGCAGCTAGCACTTTGCTAGCTGCGTGCAGTGCCCGATCGCTGCCGCTACCCGCCGATCCGCCGCTATCCGTCGCGCCGCAGCCGCCCCCCCCCCCAGACCCCGTGCGCTGCCTGGCCAATCAGTGCCAGGCAGCTCTATGGGGTGGATCGGAATCCCCTTTGACGTCACGACGTCGATGACGTCGGTGACGTCATCCCGCCCCGTCGCCATGGCGACGGGGGAAGCCCTCCGGGAGATCCCGTTCTTTGAACGGGATCTCCGGATCTCCGATCGCCGGCGGCGATCGGAGGGGCTGGGGGGATGCCGCTGAGCAGCGGCTATCATGTAGCGAGACTTTGTCTCGCTACATGAAAAAAAAAAAAAATTAAAAAAAAAAGATTTGCTGCCCCCTGGCGATTTTTTTGCAAACCGCCAGGAGGGTTAAAGAGGCATTTACTTGCACTATCCACATTTTTATGGTAGGAGGATTGGGTTTTTTCCACATTTGAAGAATCAATTTTCTAGCCACGAATCACAACTCTGGTATGATCAGATATAGTGCCATCTTCAAATGCACTCAGCACACAAACCACAGCCGAACGTGGGATCTTTATATTAAAAACTTGGTCTATAACGTTCAAAATGCCATCCCAAAAGAACCAAAAAACTTTATTTGAACACAACTCCACTATGCAACATGTTTCGCTGGAAAAAAACTGCTTCTTCGTGAAGTGTCTGACATCCAGGGTTGCTCGTAAACTACGCCAGCGCGAATCTACGCGTCGTAGTATGCAACTACGCATCGTAGTTCGTAGGCGAAGTTTAAGAACTACCCGTACGCATTTCCGCGTAGTCGCAGTCCCGCTATGCGAAGCTTCGCCCGCTAGTTGACGTATGTATAGCGAAGTCAACTACGCGTGCGGTAACTGCATCTATATGGATCATTGCGCATGCGCAAAAATATTATTGCCCTTTTATACGCATACAATTCCGCATTGGAAGGTGGAATGTACGTTTATATTAGTTTATATTTTCAAATAGGTTGAAGATTATTGCGGAAATTTTTCCGCATAAGGGCATAAGCGGTCGCATCAACTACGCTTCGCACTACACAAAGCTTGCATATTTTAACGCGTAGTCTACGAAATGGAAACGTAGTGAAGTTTCTGATTACATAGCCGTAGAGTGCGAAGCGTATTTGCGTAAAAATCCGCGTAGTTCCAGCGTAGCGAAGTTGGCTGACTACGACCATCCCTGCTGAGATCTGGTCTCAGTGAGCTTGGCATGTCCAACCAAACTAGTCACATAGTTTCCTATGAATTCAGAAGAAACCGTAAATATAGAAATATAGTTTTTTAAGATTCATAAAGAAAGAAACTGAATGTACACATGAAATGCAGAAAATCTCATTTTTTTTGTCGCCTTTTTTCCTTCCCCAGATAAATATAGAACAATAATGAAAAGATAGAAGACCGAGAGCCCAATATAGTGTAATATGTATAGGTAAGATTGGAGGTATAAATAACTCGTAAGAATTATACTCACAAACCAGGGTTGCCCGGAAGGCAACCACTGTAAAAGCAGGTGGGGAGAACAAGCCTGTCCCCACTCAGGAGTAAAACGTCGCTCTCTGCGGATAGAGAATTTGAGGGTGGGTCACCCTTCCACCAAGGGTGGACTTCTGAATGCTTGCAGGTGTACAGTATATATATACATAATTTATTCAAATGCTCCCAATAAAGTCGCAACGCGTTTCACGGGCAAAAAGACCCGCTTCTTCAGGCAATAAGAACAGGAGCAACAACACAGCGTCTGGTCTGGTTGATGCTTGGCACCTCTGTGCCTGTCTAGCATGCTAGACAGGCACAGAGGTGCCAAGCATCAACCAGACCAGACGCTGTGTTGTTGCTCCTGTTCTTATTGCCTGAAGAAGCGGGTCTTTTTGCCCGTGAAACGCGTTGCGACTTTATTGGGAGCATTTGAATAAATTATGTATATTTATTTTTGAAAAAACAACAGCCTTGTTGTCAGTTTGTGGTTAGTCGGTCCACCGCCGCAACCTAAACATTTTAAACGTTTTAGCCTTTTTTATCCTACCGGCGCCTCTGTACACCTGCAAGCATAGAACAATAATGCTGTAGGAACGCTCCAGTTAGGTCGTGATGAATATGGCTCATTATGCTCAGTAATTTATCAGTGTGTTGCTGCTGCAGGAGATCAGCCACAATAGGGACTCAGCAGTTCACACTCAGGAGCTGAACGCCAGACTACACAGCGATGTACTGGCTGTACAGTGCAATGACTGAGAATAATACCGCCACAAAGACGCCTGGGAGCTTCCTCCTCCAGGCTAAGAGGACCTGTGGTGCTGCTGCTGCAAATAGCACGAGTGGGCTGGAACGTGCTGCGGCCAGCCAGACCTAAACGCAGGTCACGCTCAGAGATCTCAGCTCTCGCCCTCTTCAGGTGTTTAAGAAACAATTCTTCACATTCCTTCTCGCTCTACAATTGGCTTTCTTTAGGATTTGTGTAGAAGCAGTAGAGTGTTGTACTGTGCTAGCCATCAGTAAAAGTAGGAAGTCTTCAATCAGGATAGTACCATTTATTGGCTAACTTAGCGATGAATAAACAGTAAGCTTTCAGCTCGTAATAAGCCTTCATCTGACATGGTTCCTGCATATACTGACAAAATGTAAAAAACACAGCTTATATATACTGACATACAGAGGAGAAACATTCTTTAGCAAACATAAATAAATGTAATAAGATGCCTTCATTGTCACTTAAAGAGAACCCGAGGTGTGTTTAACGAATGTTATCTGCATACAGAGGCTGGATCTGCCTATACAGCCCAGCCTCTGTTGCTATCCCAAACCCCACTAAGGTCCACCTGCACTCTGCAATCCCTCATAAATCACAGCCGTGCTGTGAGGCTGTGTTTACATCTGTTGTGTCAGTCTCAGCTGCTCCCCTGACTCCTGCATAGCTCCGGTCCCTGCCCCGTCCCTTCCCTCCAATCAGCAGGGAGGGAAGGGATGCAGGCGGGGACTGGAGTTCTGCAGGAGGCGGGGAGAGCAGCAGACTGACACTATAGAGATAAACACAGCCAGCTCTGACAAGCTGTTTGTCAGCAGCATGGCTGTGATTTATGAGGGATTGCAGAGTGCAGGGGGACCTTAGGGGGGTTTGGGATAGCAACAGAGGCTGGGCTGTATAGGCAGATCCAGCCTCTGTATGCAGATAATATTCTTCAAACCCACCTCGGGTTCTCTTTAAGTTGATCTAATAGATAAGATCAACGGTATCGCAACATATAACATAGAGCAGACTCTGGTGATGGGGAGACATTGTAAATTCCGAGTTCAAAGTGACTGGGCTGACTACATGCACCATTAGATCTAAGTTAAAAAGAACTGTGGCATCTAAAACAATCTTCCCAGCACTTGAGAAAAAAAATAGAAAGAATAGTGACAGTAAACATCATCTTACCAGCTTATGAAACAAAAATGAAAAGAGAAAAAGTAAAAAGAATGGAGGCATTTAAAACCCATCGTACTAGCACAAGAAGTTAGAGTCCTTGTTTAAACCTTCTTCTACAGTTTTGAACCAATGTATAAACTTAGTTTCTTGTGTTAGTCTCATGTTTTAAGATTTGAAACCACCCATTAATACAGTGGCGAGAAAATTGCTTAAACTGTGCCCAGGTAAACAAAAGTGTGTGGTTACTGGTAGATCAGTATATTTTGTAATATTCTCTTTTCTGCTGTTAATAGTGAACCTGTAGTGTGTCATGCGATCACATAAAGGTTGTCTTGTTTCTTCCACATACATTCCTTTGGGGCATTTTGCACACATGATCAGGTATACCACATTAGATGAGTCGCAGGAAAAGGTACCTTGTACTTTGTATTCCTGTTGTGTACCTGATATTAGTATCCTGTCAGTGGAATGGATGTGTTTACAGGTCCCACACTTTTTCCTCGGCAGGGGAATGTTCCATTCGGTTCTTGCCTATTTAAGGCACTCCTCACTATCATCTGCTTAAAGAGAACCAGAGACGAAGCACCCTCATGTATTTTATTACATTTATCAGTGGGAACATGACAGTAAACACCTACCCTGCTTTTAGTTTCATTCTTATCTGCTTAATTAGTCTATTATCAGCTGTGATAAGAATCCTGACTGGCTCAGTCTAGGTTTGACCAGGAATCATTATAGCTGAGTCACTCTTCTGTTGAGTCTTTTCAAGCCCAAGCCTACCACCTCCTGGCTCAGATTTCCTGCTTTGCATACTGAGAGCTGTGATGACATGGGAGGGGCTGCTCCTGCTGAGAGAGAAGCTCTGAACAGACAAGTGTGGCAATATGATTGTGTGCTCTGTGTGCACAATAATGATGATGACTGCAGTTTCATTCCTATGAGAGAGACTTCCTACACGCAGTTGCACATCATACCAAAATAAAAGCACACAGATGAAAGGCTGCAGCCTTTCTCGTGTAGCCTAGACAGCAGCCTTGTCTCAAATAGCCTAGACAGCACATCCAGAACAACTCATAACCCGGAAGCAGAAGGGATATGAGCCGGCGGCCATATTGGATTTTTCCTGGAGCAATAATGGATAAAAAACACTAAAAAAAAGGCACACCAGAGCGGCGAAATGATCAGGTAGAGCATTTATTCTTTACAAGCGATCGACTGATATGTTTATTTTGTGTGAAACGTTCATCTCTGGTTCCCTTTAAGATTGGGTGGCTGTCGGAACTCTAGGAGGGGAGGTTCAGGGAATATCTTTCTCATTCTCTGATCCTTGTGGAAAACAGGATGAAGTTCTTTTGCAATCTTTCTTAAAGCGGAATATAACCCAGCATTTCATATTTGCTCTAAAACATGGGGAGAAGCAGCTGGAGACAGAGACACTGAAAGCAGGTCTGCCTTCAACACATAATGAATAAAACCAGTTACTGGTATTAATAAAATGCAAAGTCAGCTCACAAAGCAAAAAACTGTACTTTTGGTAACCTATAATTTCTAAATGAATAATAATTCTTATGCACAAATGCAAATATGATAACCATATGGCATATAAAAAGAAGGAAAACATGTTTTTATTGAATATTATGTCAGGGTTTTAAACTGCTTTAAGATTTCCAGGCGTGGGTTGTAGGTGACTACCAGTGGGACACGGCTCTCTTCCTGGCTCTGCTTGTACTCCAGGAGCTGAGTCCTAGGGATGTTATTAGCTTTCCTGATTTGGGTCTCAGCCATTAGAGAATTGTATCCCTGTTTGATAAAATTCTTCTTCCGGTAACCCAGGTGTTTGTCTTTGTCATCCCTGTCAGAACAGATCTGATTGCATCTTATTGCCTGGCTGTAAATTATGAAATTCTGTATATGTTTGGGGTGGAAACTATCATACCTGAGGTATGTGATACGATCCATTGGTTTGCGGTACATGGACGTTTGTAGGCTGTTCTCTCTGATGTATATGGTGGTGTCAAGAAAGTTAATCTCCCTATGAGAGTAGCTCAGTTTCAGTTTGAAACTCCAAGAGAAGAGACCCAGCATCGTCTGCAAGCATATTATAAGCTTATAATTCGCTTGAAGACGGTGCTGGGTCTCTTCTCTTCGAGTTTCTACCTGCTGTTCCTCGAGACAGAGGGACAACGACCAAAAGCACGTCGCATCTGGATGGTTGGGTGCTGCCTGTTACCACTTGTCTACAGTTTCAGTTTAATTGTGGAATGGAATTGTACTGATGTTCCGGTGAAATTGAATAAGATCCTCCTCCTCACTTGCAGACCAGATGATCAAGATATCATCTATAAAACGGAAGTAGGCCATGGGTTTTATATCACAAGTATCAAGGTATTCTTCTTCAATCTTTGCCATGAAGAAATTTTCGTACTGTGATGCAAATTGTGAGCCCATAGCCATTCCCACTCCCATTTGCTGTAAATAGAGATCCTCTCCAAAAATAAAATGATAATTGTCGGTGAGAATCTCATCAATCCAGCTATTGGCTTTAGAGGTGTGTCCAAACCTTAAAGATGACAATTAGGCATCTAATTACATTTATTTATGTCTGCTAAAGAATGTTTCTTCTCTATATGTCAGTATATATAAGCTGTGTTTTTTACATTTTGTCAGTATATGCAGGAAACAAGTCCGACGAAGGCTTATTATTAGCCGAAAGCTCACTGTTTATTCCTCTCTAAGTTAGCCAATAAATGGTATCATCCTTATTCACTTTTTGCTTTTAGGTTTTGTGTATAAGTATAAATTATTGATTGGTGCTTTCTTGTGGCTACACCACGGTTAATCCACCAACATTCTGTGGCCACAGGCTCACTGAGTCCATTGGACCACTGTCACTATTGACTAACACATCTGTGGGGTATTACATAGGCTTCCTTAGCCTTACAATCAGTCCAGGCCAAATAGCACTAACACAATGATGGAAAATATTCCTCAAAACAATAATAATGATTTTTTTTGGGTGCAACAAGTAATTGCGACCAATTTCAGGCCAAAATTGGTCGCATGTATCGACCAGAATTACTGGAAAATCTAGAGCAGCCATGCTCCAGCAACCATGTGGCAGAAGCTGGACAGGTATTATTGCAGAGGTACTGAGGGGGTACATGTATATTGGGGGGGGGGGGGGGGTGCAAGGCCGATTCCCAAAAGATTTCATGCTGCTTAGGAATCAGCTTGTTGTTTATGGCGGCCAACAGACCTCTGTTTTTGTGTTCTTCACACTATTGCAATCAGTAAGTTTTGCCTTGTCTTCAGTTTTCACCCTTCCAAAAGAAATTTCAATTTGGCCTCCTTGAAAATATTTCACCCCAATCAACTTCTGAATAAATGACTCAAGATGCAGAATCTGTGTGTGTAGAATGTCTACCTCAGGCACTTTTACCACACCCAGGAAGTCACATTTTACCACATCCAGGAAGTCACATTTGATCACATCCAGGAAGTCACATTTTTTTCAAGTTGATATCAAGACACTAGAGCTTCTGCCCACTGACAGTGAAAATAATCTTTGGTTATGGTTATGGATGTATTTATCTCATTTACTTTAGAAATCAGAGTTAAATGCTGTCTGTGCATAAAATTCTATACTCTTTTTTTACCTCATTTAAACTGAGGAAAACATTTGTATCATGACCTGGACAAGCAATAACCTTCACAAACACATTTAAAGCCCTTAAATTGTGCAGCACCATCGGGGTAATAGCATTATTTCAAACAGATCAGTATTTATGTGTTGATTCTGGCTTTGAACGGGACCATTTGGCGCATGGCATAGGCTAATACGCAGCAGATGGCGAAGCCTTAACGCTCACAATAATAGCGTCTGTTGTTTCACGACTATCACTTGACAACACGCCGTTCAGCGGGGTGGGAAAGCTTGAACTACAAACACAACTACAGTCAAGGCGCTCAGAAGGATGAGAGGCTGAACTTCAAGCAAGTTGTTGGGGCAAACAGCTTGACTTGTGTCTCAAAAAACTGCCTAATAACAGAAGCCTATTTTTAATACAGCGTAAGTGAAGTAATAATGCAGCCCAGAAAAGGTTCAATTACGTTTAAAGGTCTGTACTGCCCATAGATGTACATCTCCTCACTGGTTTCAAGATACCAATCCAATCTCAATCTCTGCACATAACCTTCTATTGTCCTCTTCTAGAACCACCCCCTCACATTCACGTATACAAGATCTCGCACATGCTTCCCTCCCCTGGAACCCTTTGCCACAACACAGTCGTCGTCACTCCCCAACCTTTGATATCTTTAAACGTGCCGTCAAAACTCACTTTTTCCGTCAGGCATATGTTCTACCTTAGGCCACTTTGCCTGTTGACCTCTGGCCCAGTTGTACTCCTTCTAGCCCAGTGTTTCTCAACATTTTATTGGTATGTACCCCTATTAAAACCCTGTACTCACCAAGTACCCCCTAGCATAGTAAACATTATCACAAGTACCCCTTGACAACTATATAATTAATCGTAGTACATGATAATTAGTTCTAAACAATTTTTAAGCATTTTCTATTGCTTTTAATTAGCTAAAACACTAATTTCATGTTGTTTAAATACGATTTACCATTTTCTAAAATGCTAAATTTGTTATTCTTGGTTAAGTATATGAAGTCTGAGTAGCCCCTGGAACCATTAAAGGTACCCCCTGGGGTACGCGTACCACACGATGAGAACCTAGGTTCTAGATAGCCTTAATCACACTGCCTCTAGGTATGAATATTATATAATACCCCATCTCTTGTGCCCCCCCCCCCCCATTCCTTTAGAATGTAGGGTCGCAAAGGCAGGCCTCTCTCACCCTTTTGTGACTTTAATTTTGCTACACATTAATTCATATTCATTCTGTCACTGTTACCAATTCTGTACTTTGTATTGATTCTGTATTTTGTACCAATTCTGTATTATGTATATTGGTATATACCATTGTCTACAGTATATTATTATGTACCCTATATTTGTTTCTTACTTTGTACAGCGCTACAGAATATTGTGGCACTTTATAAATCAATAATAATAATAATAATAATAGTGATGACAAGGTTTCTGGTTCAATAGTATTACAGGAAATCATCCTAATATGAAGTGAAATGAAACGAGTTCCTAGCTTTTTTTTGCATTAGCAAGGAAATATCCAATATGGCCCTTATTTTCAAGAACAAAACTTTGCGTTTTCGCATTACTTTTTTTATTTTCGCTTACAGTAAACTTAGCACAAAGATATTTTTTAAATCAAAAATCGCATTTTTGATACGAAAATGACTTTGACGAATATTCAAGCTCAACACTGATCATGTCTTCCATTCATACACAGAGACAATCTAGTGAACCGAGTCATTTTTATTCAGAGAGAAATTCTAGCAGCACATCTATTCTACACACATATCTTCCCAGCACGTCCAATTTATATCACGTGTGGAAATTGAATATGTATGTCGTCACATCTGCTGAGGGGATTTTAACATTTTGTCCACCCCAGGAAGACATCGGTCCAACGGTGACGGATGTAATAAATCTTCTGGCGACAGCATTTCTTTTTGAGAATCTCGGATTTTTCAAGAATAAATTAAGAGCAGCATCTTAATTAAAGGGGGAAAAAAGCATTTACTCTAGACTAGACACTATAAGGACGAATTTGTGATGATTTGTTGGATTGGAAGTTGACTAAAATTTGTCATTTAATGCTTTTTTTGTTATAGAGTTTCATATTTCATGCTGCCCAAAACCGGGTTCTAGGGGCAGAGCTAGAATCCCAGAAGATCCAAGTCCTCTTTGGGCAGGACAGTTTCTTGGCTAATTTGATCCCAGGGCAAGGCTGTTAAAACTGCTCCGCCCCCTCCCCATGGGCTCAAAAATGTTATTTGTGATGTGATATTTAGCCCCCCCAGTATAGGTAGCCAGCTATAGGTGCCCCAGTATAGGTTAGTCAGCCATAGGTGCCCTCAGTATAGGTTGCGCAGCCATAGGTGCTCCTAGTATAGGTTAGGCAGCCATAGGTGCCCCTAGTATAGGCTAGCCAGTCATAGGTGCCTCCAGTATAGGCTAGCCAGTCATAGGTGCCTCCAGTATAGGTTAGCCAGTCATAGGTGCCTCCAGTATAGGTTAGCCAGTCATAGGTGACTCCAGTATAGGTTAGCCAGTCATAGGTGACTCCAGTATAGGTTAGCCAGTCATAGGTGACTCCAGTATAGGTTAGCCAGTCATAAGTGACTTCAGTATAGGTTAGCCAGTCATAGGTGCCTCCAGTATAGGTTAGCCAGTCATAGGTGCCTCCAGTATAGGTTAGTCAGTCATAGGTGCCTCCAGTATAGGTTAGGCAGGCATAGGTGCCTCCAGTATAGGTTAGGCAGGCATAGATGCCTCCAGTATAGGTTAGGCAGGCATAGGTGCCTCCAGTAGAGGTTAGCCAGCCATAGGTGCCTCCAGTATAGGTTAGGCAGGCATAGGTGCCTCCAGTATAGGTTAGGCAGTCATAGGTGCCTCCAGTATAGGTTAGCCAGCCATAGGTGCCTCCAGTATAGGTTAGCCAGTCATAGGTGCCTCCAGTATAGGTTAGCCAGCCATAGGTGCCTCCAGTATAGGTTAGGCAGGCATAGGTGCCTCCAGTATAGGTTAGGCAGTCATAGGTGCCTCCAGTATAGGTTAGCCAGTCATAGGTGCCTCCAGTATAGGTTAGCCAGTCATAGGTGCCTCCAGTATACGTTAGCCAGTCATAGGTGCCTACAGTATAGGTTAGCCAGCCATAGGTGCCTCCAGTATAGTAATGGGTAGGATGGAGGCACCCAATGTGTGTTCTATTTTAGTATTTTTAAATAAAAAATATATAATAAAAAGAGAGGTGATTGCTCCAGACACCAGTTCAACAGGAAAAAAAGTTATTGTTTTTTCAAAAAGCAATCTGACAACGCATTTCAGGGGTCATGGCTCGCTTCCTCAGGTCAATACAAAATGCTTTAATAGAGTGTAGAGGCGCCTTTAATACCCATTACGTATTACAGTTTCAGTTCTTCAGAAAAGACCTTGTATTTTTGGAGAAAATAGATTTGAATACTTTAAAGAAAAGATAAAATAAAATAAGTAAAATGACATTCTGCCAATTACATTAGAGTAAATACCTCCAACTTCCGAGTTTAATTGCAAGGCCCTCATAAATGCAATTTTCAAAACTTTCATTTTTATTTTGAATACGTCATAGAAAGACATTTTTAAACTAGGTAAAATGACATTTGATATTTATTAGTACACCTTATTACAATTTAATATGTATTAGTTCCAAGCACTGTATACATATTTTACACATTGTAAGAAAACAGACAGCGTGGTTTCCCCTTCCCAAGCCACTTTAACTCCTTGTTACCTTTGCCAGGCTAGAATAGTCAGAATGCTGAGCGTGGGGCTCTGAACCCTGAGCTACACCAACCTGCATGGTTCATGGCGTGTGTGTGTGTGGGGGGGGGGGCTCCAGGGGAGAGGGGCAGCCAAGCCTCCCCAACTCCCTCTGAGCCCTTGTCCAATCTATGAACAAGGGGCTCATCCCCACCTCCAGTGCTCAGAAGAAGATTGGGGATAACTACTCGCATTTTTGTAGGTGTAGGCTCTGGGGTGGGTTCATGGTGGCATCTGGCGCTCCCCTTTACCAAGGGGACTCCCAAATGCCCTCCACCTTCCCAAGCGAAATGGGTATAGGGGTACTGAAGTACCTTTTAACAATTTCCACAAAGAGTTAAAATTAAATAAAAACGTTAGAATGAGAAATGTTTTTAATATCCTTAAATACTTTTTCCACCACTACAGTAGATCTACTGTATGTTCTCTGTGACTTCATCTAAGCCACAAGGACGTAGATGTATGTCTTGTAGCTGAAGCACAGCTGTGCATAATTGGGCTTGCTCCTGTGCAAAACCTCCGGCACTGCTGCAGCACTAATTGGTGAAAGCGAATATAGGTTCCCTGAGCCAATAAGATTGATTTTTACCATTAAAAATACTATTATTTTCTCAGTTCATAGTGAAAGATACACACTGTAGCATTATTTTAGAAACAAATATATTCACCATAAATTGTGACAGGAATGTAATTTAAGTTTTGTGATAAATGGTAGAAATAGCAAACAAAATGTTGTGTTTTTTATCTACAATAGCACTTTTTGTTTTTAAACTGGAATTAGTAAATCTGAGAAATAATGTGTGTTTTTTTATTTTTTCCTCTTTTTCCTATTAAAATGCATAGAAAACAAATTTGTTTGAGGGGAAAAAATGCCATACAATGAAAGTTTAGTTAGCTCGGGGTAACTTGCGTAGGAGGATTCCTCAGGCCCCGATTTAAAAAAAAAAAAAAAATTTCCTGCACGCAGCTAGTACTTTGCTAGTTGCGTGCAGTTTCAAATCGCCGCCACTCGCTGCCGATTCGCCGCTACCCGTCGCGCCGCCCCCCCCCCCCCTCCAGACCCCTTGCGCAGCCTGGCCAATCAGTGCCAGGCAGTGCTGAGGGGTGGATCGGGATTCCCTCTGACGTCCCGACGTCCATGATGTCGGTGACTTCATCCCGCCCGGTCGCCATGGTGACCGGGGAAGCCCAGCAGGAAATCCCGTTCTGAATGGGATTTCCTGCTTACTCTGATCGCCGAAGGCGATCATAGTAGATAAGGGGATGCCGCTTGTCAGCGGCTATCATGTAGCGAGCCCTGGGCTCGCTACATGATTTAAAAAAAAAATTAAAAAAAGTGCTGCGCTGCCCCCTTGCCGCTAGAATTGGAACGGCAAGGGGGTTAAATAGGGACAAAGCTAAAATGTCAAAACTGCTTTGGTCCTTAAAGGGGAACTTCAGCCTACACAAACACACTGTCATTAAGTTACATTAGTTATGTTAATTAGAATAGATTGGTAATATAATCTCTTACCCACCCTGTTTTAAAATAACAGGCAAATGTTTGTGATTCATGGGGGCTGCCATCGTTGTCATCGGGGCAGCCATCTTTTTGGTTGAAAGGAGGTGACAAGGAGCAAGAGACACAGTTACAACTGTCCTGTGTCCTGATAACCCCTCCCAGCTGCACACACTAGGCTTCAAATGTCAAATTCAAAATGTAAAAAAAATAATTAAAAAAAAAAATGCACCAAAACTGCAGAAAGAGAACAACAACATCAGACATCCCATCATGCTTTACACAGAATCAGGGGAAAAAAGCCCGGGCAGTTTTCTTCTGAGCAGCTAAAAATGAGGTTTGTATAAGAGAAACAAAGTTCTGATGCTGTGTAACACCAAGCCTTTTCAGTGCTGCTGAGTCGATTTTTAGTCCGGAGGTTCACTTTAACCATAAATACTTTACTTTGGAGAATCCCATGCCAGTATCATCGGAAATATCCCACCAGCGATGTGTGAAAATGTTGACATTCTTTTCGCATTAATTTTTTCGTAAAAATAATGTTAAATTCGACTTTTCAGCGAAAATGCCATCGAAAATCATCTCAGGCTTGTGAGTTTTCCCATTTTTTGCAAATGTTAAAATAACGAGGGTTTTTTTTTTTTTTTTGCAGCAAAATACAGTTTTTTTCTGTTCGCAGAAATATAACACGTTTTGCAAACCTTTTCTCAAAATTGAAAATGGTATTCGAAGCAAAAATGACTTTGGCGAAAATGTGCAAGCAACACTGTGTCCCACACCATTTTTCAGGAATACCCAATGAACAGTGAAGAGCGGCCACACATGTCGATGGCTGATTAGGAGTCAAGGGCCAAGCACATTCCTGGATCTCCTATTATCTCTCTGGACGCTCTTACACTGTCTCCTTCTCTAACACTAATTCCTCCCCACGCCCACTGTCTGTTGGTGTACCTCAAGGCTCGGTTCTTGGGCCACTTCTTTTCTCAATCTACACTCGTGGCCTGGGACAACTTATTAACTCTTTTTGGTTTCCAGTATCACCTCTATGCGGATGACACCCAAATATATCATTCAACCCTTGACCTGTCCTCACTACTATCCAGAGTCCCTGACTGTCTACGTGCCGTTTCTGCATTCATGTCCTCCCGCTTCCTCAAACTCAACATGAGTAAAACAGAAATTGTGATTTTTCCACCATTGCTATCTACGCCCCCACCAATTGCAACCATAACTGTAGAGAACACCCCAATAACCTCGACCTCTAAGGCCCGCTTCTTGAATGTTATACTCGACTCAGAGCCTCACATTGCCTCATTATCCACCGCCTGCTATTTTCAGCTCAAAAATATATTCCATATCCGTCCCTTCCTGCTTGTGCACACCTTAAAGGAATGATCCGCAGAGAAATAAAAAAGTTCCACTTACCTGGGGTTTCCTCCAGCCCGGGGCAGCCGTCCTGTGCCCCCACCGCAGCTCCGGTGGCTCCCGGTCCTCTTCGCCGGCGGAGCTGACCTGGCCAGGTCGGGTTCCGGGTCGGCCTCTTCTGCGCTCCACGGCGCGGGTCACGTGGTCCTGCCAACGTCATCTGGATGCTACTGCGCAGGCCCAGTAGCTCTGCAGTAGCATCCAGATGACGTCGGCCGGACCACATGACCCCCGCGGTGGAACCCAGAAGAGGCCGACCCGGAGCCCGACCTGGCGAGGTCGGCTCCACCGGCGAAGAGGACCAGGAGCCACCGGAGCTGCGGCGGGGGCACAGGACGGCTGCCCCGGGCTGGAGGAAGCCCCAGGTAAGTGGTACTTTTTTTTAATTTCTCCACGGATCATTCCTTTAATCATCTCCCGCCTAGACTACTGCAACACCCTGCTCTGTGATCTACCAAAAAACAGGTTAGCACCTCTCCAATCCCATCTAAATTCAGCTGCCCGCCTCATTCACCTTTCCACACGCTCCTCTGATGCAGCCCTTCACGAGTTGTCCCCTCCATACATCTCCTCACTAATCTCAAGATATTGTCCCTCCCGCAACCTTCGCTCTTCCCAAGAAATTCTCCTGGCCTCTAAGCTGATCACCTCCTCTCATGCTTGCATCCAGGACTTTACACGAGCATCACCCCTAATCTGGAACTCTCTTCCACAGCCTGTACGTCATGCTCCAAACCTGGCCATTTTCAAACGCACTCTTAAAACACACCTTTTCAGAAAAGGTTATAACATTTTTTAGCCCCTGTTTACTTATCTGTTCACAGTGTAATCAGAGGCAAAGGCTCACTGCCTCATCCATTCCCCCCCACGTCTCCTTACCTAGTGTGTCCCCCACTACCCTTTAGATTGTAAGCTCGCAAGGGCAGGGTCCTCCTCCTAATGTTTACTGTTTTTGTTGCAATATTTGTGCTGCTTGAGACTCCGCTGTACATTTTTTGGTTGTACCTATGTTCCCCGTGTTGTCTTATTGTGCTTTGTAAATCGCTGCAGAATATGTTGGCGATATATAAATAAATAATAATCCCTGGCACTTGCTATGCTAAATATAGTGAGCCCTAGAAGAGCATATTTCAAAGTCCCTTCGGGGATCTTCATTGGTTCTTTACCTGGGAATCCTCCCTGGGTGAGAAGGAGGATTACCATTGCTCTGTTAGGGGTCTATGGGGAGTCCCGAGAGATCTATAAAGATGCTCTTCCAGGACTTAACATCACCGTCAACACCGCCACTGCTATGTGGAAGACCCGCCTCTGCAAGCCGTGCCCCATGCAAGCCCCGCCCCATGCAAGCCCCTCCCCCTCTGTTACCGCACATGTATTGCCTGCCCACTCCCACTGGCACACAGAGCAGGGCACCCCTCAGCATCCTGTCCAGTGACAACCCTGGGCACCCCACACCCGTTCAGGGTGTTAATGGGCCACCCTCCTCTGAGAAGAGGATAATGTGCAGCAGTGCCTCAGTGCAAATTTGTTGAAGATTGCATTTATTGGGGCTTTGCAATGAGCTGTGGAAGTCGCGGTATTGACTCTAATGTAAATGGTGGAAATTGGAATTACCAGGGGAAGTCCGTCAAATTCAGAATTTGGCAATCCTTCCAAACATCTCTAATTTTAATACTCATCTTAGATCAAACAAATTCAACCAACACAGTCTTTTTATAGCACAATATTACAATACTTTTGCAGCCTAGCATGCACAGTCTGTGCGCTCTCCCAGATTTGACTGCAACAGACTGGCTTGATAGCCTTTTATTTCTCACCTGGTAAGTCCTCTCAGGGGAAACAGCCAATCCGTTGTTTGAATCTGTCTGCTCACCTGAGCGCTTGTGTCGGGAAGGACACAAAATCCAGTGACGGATTAAAATGTCAGAGGAGATGAGAGAAATCTGGGACACACACGCACACCATCAATCACTTTCCCAGACTCTTTCTCTCTTTTTCTACAACTGCTATAGAGGTAAAACTGGGGAACGGACAGTTGTAAAAATTCTACAGTTCTTCATACCTTCCCATAATTCCTACATAGTTCCCATTTTCTCACAAACAATTTATTAATACGCTTTGGAATTATCTATTTTACGAGTATGCCTACATTTTAGAGTTTCGGCTTTGGCGCACGCAGCTTTCCGCTGTCGACCTCACGTTGTCTTTGTTCTCTCGGCATCCTGCTTACCAGAATAAAACGATCTTTTCTCCGGGATTCTGACAGCCGACGGTTGTCACCTGTGCTTTTCATACCGTTATCCTGTCACTTATATTTACAGAGGGTGCCGCGGGAAAGATTGATCTGTTAGACTATAAGCTGACAACAAGCAAGCCCCCGGACGGCGCCACTCGCCGCGTTTAAGCCTTCGCTCGGCATTTTCAGCCCAAGACAAATAGAGATCGTGTTTATTTTCTGCAGATGAAATTAAAATCTCTCCTCTCAGAGAATCTTATCCCGGCTTGTTGCTCTCGTCTTTTTTACACACAAGGTTCGGCGTCTGTACTCTCATTTATTAAAATCTCAAGGAGAAAATTATGATAATCCAACACGGAGGACCAAAGAGACACGGCTCCTACTAGAAAATTAATTAGATCATGTTTGAATACTCCTATTTCTCTTTTGTATTTAGCTAAGCAAAAAATAGTTCTCCTTGATTGCCTTGGGGTTTGGGGATGACCTGACACCGACCCAATTATGGAGAAAAAACACAAAACAAAACAGCTAATTTTCCAAGCTGATTGGATGGAGGTACCTATGTCGTTCTTCAAAGAATGCTATAGCTCGGAGATTGTAGATTACGGGAATCTTAGCAGGCTTAAGTGGTTTTTGCTCATATTCAAGAAGCCGGTCTAATCTGGTCATAATTATCTAGACCTCATTTGCCATCCCTAGAGCCTTCCTCCTCATATGTCCGTGTATGTCTTTATGAACCGTATGTTCTCTCAAAGGTCGCGCAGTTCTTCCCTTCGCTCTCTGAACTGATGAGGAGGACACCCTACGTTGCTCGCAAAACATCTTCTAGTGGGGGCCATATTTGTAGCTATCGAGTCATTGGGTCCATCAAATGATTGATCAGGTGCATTGGGCATAGCTACTTTAAAGGACACAGGAGGCAAAAATAAACAAATGAAATAAATGATTGTATCTATCTTCCGTCTTCTAAAAATGACTTTTTAAGATATTCCACAGTTTTATTTTATGTTTAAATCTACTTTTAAAGTTTTAACTGTTTTATTGTTTTTGCTCAATGACACATTCATTGAAAGATGCCAGATCTAAAATCTATGAATTATTTACCCTTTTTATCTCTTTCCTGCCCTCTGAAGCCATTTTCTGCTAGGAAAGTGTTTTATAGTTGGAAGAATTTCTTATCAGTGAGGGTCACACTGTAGTCACTTCCTGTCTGAGTCAGCCACTTACATACCTGATATTTAACTCTTTCAGGTAGAGAAAGAAAAAAAGGAACACAGCCTAGTTATTTGTTGGCTAGGCACTGTACATACACATGTCTATCTCATCATGTCACATGTCAGTTCGGGTATCCTTTAAAGAGCAACTGTAGTGAAAACAATGTGATAAAAAAAGTCCTTATTTTTGTTTACAATAAAAATGTATAATGATTTAGTCAGTGTGTCCCCATTGTAAAATCTTTCCTCACCCCAATTTACATTCCTGAAATTTATCACAGGCGGCGACATCTTTAGTCCTGGCAGGTGCAGCTCTTTGGAATGTTTGTTTGCAAGAATTCCAAAACCAGTGAGAATAATGCCTGGTCTCCCAGAATGCTCTGGGAGGAGAATTCTGCTTAGCTAAACAGCCTAGGCTAAGCATCATTGGGGGCGGGGCTACATACCAATATGCAGCAATATATAGCTATATGAAGTGATTCTGTTGCTGAAACCAACAACAACAACAAATAACATTTGTAAAGCGCTTTTCTCCCGTAGAACTCAAAGCGCATAAGCATGGCTCAGACCATCGTGGTACAGAGGAAGAATTTTATAAGTCCGTAAATGCCAGGCTAAACAGGTGGCTTTTCAGTCTGGATTTGAATAGCTCCAGGGATAGTGCTGTCTTTACTGGGTGTGGCAGGGAGTTCCAAAGAGTAGGGGCAGCATGACAGAAGGCTCTATCTCCAGATTTTTGAGGTGCACTCTGGGAGTGACCAAGTTTATAGAACTTGCTGATCTGAGGTTGTGAGAGGTGTGGTGCAGCTTCAGCAAGTCCTTCATGTATCCAGGGCCCAGATTGTGAAGGGATTTGAATGTCAGCAGTCCAATCTTGAAGAGTATTCTCCATTCTACTGGTAGCCAGTGCAGTGAGCGAAGGATCGGTGTAATGTGACAGTGGCGAGGCTGGTTTGTTAGCAATCTGGCAGCAGCATTCGGCACTAATTGCAGGCGACACAGGTCCTTTTTGGGGAGGCCAGCATAAAGGGCATTGCAGTAGTCCAGCCGTGATGTGATGAAGGCGTGGACTAGGGTTGGAAGATCCTCTGGGGGAATGAGATGTTTAATCTTTGCAATGTTCTTCAGATGCTAGTAGGAAGATTTAACTACAGATGAAATTTGGTTTCTGAAACTCAATTCCCCATCGATTAGTACGCCAATCGATGCGCACAAGATTGGAACTGTTTATTTCTGAATTCCCAATCCTGATTGGTGTTGCTTTAGGATAGAGCTGATTTGATGGCGAGCACTGGCTTTGGACAAACAGGACCTCAGTTTTGTCAGCATCCAGGAAAATTACCATAAAATTGAGTGTCCTGATTTACTGAATTGTAGGGATGGTCGGAAATGCCAATTTCCGATTCCGCGGTAAAATCCGCATTCCGCCATTGCCAAATACCGATTCCGCTTTCCGCTACCAATTTCCGCATTACGGAATTTCCGCTGGAAATCGCGGAAATTCCGCCCGACTTTAACATACATTTTCTCAAAAACTATAAGGTCTTTTTGAAAACTTTTTTTGCATCTTGTTCAGGAGATTCTGTGTAATAAACCCTGAAAATTTGGTGTTTCTAGGACTTAAGGGGGCTTTGCTATTAACTGCTAAAGTCGGCGGATTTTTACTGTAATGTAAATGCAGAAAATAGGCAGATGCAGATTTTCTGTATTTTACATTACAGTAAAAATCCGCCGACTTTAGCGGTTAATAGAAAAGCCCCCGTAAGTCCTAGAAACACCACATTTTCAGGGTTTATTAAACAGAATCTCCTGAACAAGATGCAAAAAAAGTTTTCAAAAAGACCTTATAGTTTTTGAGAAAATCGATTTTAAAGTCGGGTGGAATATCCGCGATTTCCGGCAGAAATCCGCCTAACGCACTTGCATTACCGATTTCCGCATTCCGATCGGAATTTTAGAAATTGCATTTCGGCAGAATCCGAATGATCATCCCTACTGAATTGTACTATAGATCACTACAGGGACTCTTTCAAGGATAATATAATGGCACATAAATCCACTAATAATTGGTAGGGATGGTCAGGTCAATGAAAATCTAATAATTCTGAGTATATGCAAAATTTATGCAAATTTTAGACAAACTTACGCAAGTTGGAAAAGGACCAATCAGGTGTTTTGAAATGTACAAGTTGGAATTTCTCTAAAAATGCTTTTTTTACTTGAAATTCTGCACTCATCCCTTCCGTCTTACAGCCGGTACTACTGCCTGCTAATGATATATATGTGCAGCTCAGTTCCTGGCTATGGATCCACTACAATGGCTTCTTGTAAAATATGTTGCAATCGAGGCCCAGTCGGTATTTATTCTCGCCATGCCCCGTAGTGTTTGGTTACACCTCCACATGCGGCACAGCGTGATAGCGGTCATTTTGCATCGTGCTATAGTGGTGTTACCTTATCTCTGACAAGGCGGAAATGTCAGGGTCACGCAAGTGCGTATTCAGAGCTGAAGGTCTAACTGGCAATTTCACAGTTGGCTGTAATCATGTCTGTCGTGAGCATATGCAGTATGATATAGTAACCTTCATGGCATGAAGAGTAACGGCACCAAATATTGCAGCACTCCAGTGCGTGCGGCGGCCGTCTCTCTGCTATATTCTGCAGGTTTATCCTTGTAGCAGACCTGCTTGCTCAGCTTATCCGTAGAAAACTGCCTTTCCTAAAACAGAAGGAATCTGGGAAGATATCGGGGTGAATAGACTAAGGAAAGAGCAGATCTGTACTCCATCCTGTTTATTAAATAAATAGTTCCAACAAGACAAAATTCCAACAGCCCCCCCTCCAATTGGTGCTTAAAGGGTAACTGAAGTAAGAAGTATACGGAGGATGCCATATTTATTTCCTTTTAATCAATACAAGTTGCCTGGCAGACCTGCTGGTGTATTTCTCTGCAGTAGTATCTGAATAACACCAGAAACAAGCATGCAGCTAGTCTTGTCAGATCTGACTTTAAAGTCTGGAACACCTGATCTGCTGCATGCTTGTTCAGGGGCTATGGCTACTAGTATTAGAGGCAGAGGATCAGCAGGGCTGCCAGGCAACTGGCATTGCTTAAAAGGAAATAAACATGGCAGCCTCCATATACCTCTCTCTTCAGTTCCCCTTTAAAGAGAAACTGTAACCAAGGATTTAACTTTATCCCAATCAGTAGCTGATACCCCCTTTCCCATGAGAAATCTTTTCCTTTTCACAAACGGATCATCAGGGGGTGCTGAATGGCTGATATTGTGGTGAAACCCCTCCCACAGTGTGATGTCAGGACCATGGTCCTGACATCACACTGTGGGAGTCTTGTTGTTTGCAATGTGGGAAATAACAGCTGTTTCCAATTACCAAAAAAAGCAAGCAGCATTTCCTTCCACTGACATCACCTGCCAGCAGTAAAAATGTTGCCATGAGAAATTTCAGAATGTAAATCAGAGAGAGGAAAGATTTTACAATGGGCAAACACTGACTAAATCAATAATTATTGTAAAAATTAAGTACTTTTTTTCATTAGTTATTTTCATTGAAGTTCCTCTTTAGGCACTTCTAATCCCACGTCGGTCTACTAACATTGGCCTTTACCAGTACAGATTTAATATTGGACAGAGTCCAACACAGGAAAAATGACTGCTGCTAGGTGGCGCTGTTGCTGGGTAAAATACTTTGATCACTGCTGACCCCATCCTTCAACAATAAGCTACGTAATGTAAATATTAAGTGATCACATTTGGGCTTGTTCTAGAAGCGCTGCTGCCGGGTCTGTATATATATATATACAGAGGGGCTGCAGCACAAAACAGGAAAACAGTGACAGGGGCTCTTGGTTACGCTTTAACGCATTTAAGATCACCAACTGCGCCAAAGTGTCCCCAATCTGGTGAGTCCTACTCTAACCAGGCAAAAACGCTAGTTTTTATCAGCGTTCTAGTGGGAACCATGCCAAAAGCCCAGGGGTCAACTAAATGGGAGAAATAAATTAAAAACACCTCACCTTCTACTAGCTACTAACTGAACTATGAGCTCCGCTCATTTATATGCTTAACTGTGCTAGAGGTGGGCGTGGTTCCCACTAGAACGCTATATATATATATATCTTAGCTGGTTCATGTTCTCTCTATTATTAATTCAGGACTTTTTTTTAGCATTAGAAGATTAGCTCTGGTGTGACAACAAGAAGTGAGAAAAGCAAAAAACAACAACAACAAGGCCAACAAATAAAAAATTAAAGAAATAATCTTAATGAGGATTTATGCAGATATTCTGGCTGTTGCATTGTCTTTTGCACAGCAACAAACTTCGTGGAAAGATTCTTAATTAATAGTTAATCTTGTTGTTATTACCATCTAAGCGGAGGAAGCTTAGAGATGGGGTTTTGTGAGATTTTAATTTTGATTAGATCTTTCCTAAGCTAGCATTCTTTGAAAGGGATTTTAATGGAAGTGCGATTTAAAAGAACAGACGGCTATTTAATCACATTTCTTTCCACGTAGAATTTAGAGATTTCTTTTTCTTGCCTAAACTCAACCGACGCACCTACCTGCATCTCTGGTCACCCTCACACCGACTTTGGAAGGTCATTAACTACTTAAAGACCGCCTCACGCCAATGGGCGTGAACGCGGCAGCAGCCCCAGGACCGCCTAACGCCAATTGGCGTCAAGTCCTGGAGCTGCAGTTTCCCAGGGAACGGCGCGATCGTCCCCCGCCACTTCACGGAACGGAGTTCTGTGCTTAGCCTGCTAGCCGCCGATCGTGGCTAGCAGGCTGCTTGTAAACGAAACAGGAAAGAAATCCCTTTGATTACATGCGTACAGCGCAGCCGGAGACCGCAGATCAGCGATCCCCAGCCTCTGATTGGCTCGGAATCGCCACACTCTCATAGGCTGATGCCTATAAGAGGCGGAACAGGATGGATCGCCGTCCCGTTCCAATTCCAGTGCACGAGGGGAGGAGGGAAGGGGAGGGAGGAGGAGGGAGGGAGAGAGAGCCTCATAGAGGCTATAAAAAAATAAAAAAACAACAAACTGCTGCAGCGATCGGACCCCTCCGGCGGCATGACCCCTTAGGGACAAAAAAAGAAGGTGAGTCCGATCGCCATGCTCCTTTGCTGGGCTGTGTAGGAGGCTGAAAAGCTTGCACAGCCCAGTGTCTTTTTACCGCCTGGTCTTTGGGGGTAGCACTGTGGGCGTCAAGTGGTTAAACAGGAACTGTGACCAAGGATTGAACTTCATCCCAATCAGTAGCTGATACCCCCTTTCCCATGAGAAATCTTTACCATTTTCTGAATAGATCCTCAAGGAGATCTGTATGGCTGATATTATTGTGAAACCCCTCCCCCAGTGTGATGTCATGACCATGGTCATAACAGTTCTCTGTCTGTGAACCTCATTGCATTGTGGGAAATAACCGCTGTTTCCAACTGCCAAGTAAGCAGCATCTCCCTCTGTGCACATTGTTAGGGGGTGTGGTCATAGATAATGGCAGTTGGTGCTGTCTAGCTTTCTTTTCTTGTTTACCAGCAGTAAAGATGATGACCTGTAGGCTTATTGTGGATCAAACAACATGAAGAAATGAAATGGCAAAAATCAATCATTTCTTATCTTTTTAACGTCTCACTTTGCAGTGTATTGATTTATTCCCCTCCCATTATTATTATTTTTTTTAGTAAAGTTTCTCTTTAAAAAAATGTTTTGAATTTAGACATGAATGATATTGAATGGATTCTCTAAATGTTAAATCCTGTTTGCCAAATAGATATTCTCAGCCGTGGATTATTGATATTACAATGTAAATACGGTATGTAGTGACTAATACTCACAAGTGTGGGTTACCAAGACCAGCAACCACCCAAAAAGCAGGAAGGGAGATTAGGCCTGTCCCCACTCAGGCTAGGAAGTCAGTCTCCATAGAGTAAGAAAGGAGGGTGGCCACGCGTACGTACAAAAAGGGCGCCCGGACAAAAAGGGCGCGGGGTGTAAACGCTAATTAATAATTAATCATTAATAGCGTTTATAAAAATAGTGTGCTATATTTCGTTTACAAATAATGTTTAACAAAATTATATATCATTAAATAATGTTTATGAAATCGGCAATTGTGAAAACGTTAATCTTCCCTGTTTCAAAAGTTTAACTTATAATTACGTTTATTAAAAAAACGATAATATATGTTTAATTGTTATAATTGTATATTATTGTGAATACCCTTCATTTATGGTTTGTTCTTGTCATAAAAACTGAAAATATTCTTTATAACGATGATATAAATATAACTACGTTTGTAAAAAGTGTTGTAAAACATTAGTAAGTATTACTAAAATTTTACTAAAACTATACCTAAGCCTACTCTTACACAGAACCCTCCCTGTTCCTATCCCTAACCCCTAGACCCCCCTGGTGGTGCCTAAACCTAAGACCCCCCTGTTGGTGCCTAAACCTAAGACCCCCCTGGTGGTGCCTAAACCTAAGACCCCCCTGGTGGTGCCTAAACCTAAGACCCCCCTGGTGGTGCCTAAACCTAAGACCCCCCTGATGGTGCCTAAACCTAAGACCCCCCTGATGGTGCCTAAACCTAAGACCCCCCTGGTGGTGCCTAAACCTAAGACCCCCCTGGTGGTGCCTAAACCTAAACCCCCCCTGTTGGTGCCTAAACCTAAGACCCCCCTGGTGGTGCCTAAACCTAAGACCCCCTGGTGGTGCCTAAACCTAAGACCCCCCTGGTGGAGCCTAAACCTAAGACCCCCCTTTATTATGTGGATAATAATGTTTTACTAATTGTGGCTGCAAAAAGTATATTGCTATTTACGTTACGTACTGATCACTTTATTTTGTGAATAATAATGTTTTACAAACAGTAAGGGATAAAACTTTAAATAATGTTTTAATTAATTCAATAAGATAAATATGTTTAGTATTTTTATAAACGTGCATTTTATAAACGTAAATCACCACAAGCACACTTATAAATCATTAAAAATCTCCGGGCGCTGTTTGTAAACGTTATTTATGTCCGGCGCCCTTCTTTCCTGCTCGGCGCCCATTAAACGTTATTTATTATGAGAGTGAATGGCGGCGCCCTTTTTGTCCACTAGCTGCCTGCGCCCTTTTTTCCCGCTTCCGGTGGCCACACCTATCCACCATGTGGATAATTATCACTTAGACAGTACAATACAGAGGCGCCAACAGAGGAAAAGTATCAAATTAAAAAGGTATAAAAAGAGGGGCAGGGGTGGACTTACTTACTATTGTATAAGATCAAGAAAAACAGTATTTATGCTTACTCCAAAAACAGTTTGCAACGCGTTTCCCGGGTCTCAAGCCCGCTTCCTCAGGCAAAAACACACAAGGAACAACTTTCAAGTTGTGCACGCTAGTGAAGCACATCTCTCTTTATTTTTAATAGGTTAAGGTTATGCTCTGTACATTTATACACAGCGGGCACAGTGCAACGCATGCTCTCTATGTTGAAACATGCATTATTTTTATAGCATAAAGGATTGCTACGTATGTAGCATCCATGTTCCCTCACATGTTATCCAGAAATGCATTGCAGAAAGTGTGTTAGGATAACGTGTTCTCTCTGTTACTACATAGAAATAAGAACACATGCCCTTACAATTGTATGCACAGTGCAATCACAGTGGGGAACAATGTGCATAATTTGAACACATCTTTACATATACCATATATACTTCTCCAGAGCTGCCCCTACTCTATGGAACACCCTACCAACCCTCCATCAGGCTCACTCCCACCTTCAACTCATGTAAGCAGGCCTTAAAGACCTCTGTGTTCACCATAGCTTACCGGCCATTTACATCGCTCCATCCTCCTTCCTCGGATATACACCCCCCATATATCCCTTTTCCCACCCCTTAGATTGTAAGCCAGTTTGGCAGGGCCCTCCTCCCCATGTGCTCTTTTCCTTCACCATACGGACTAAGTGACTGGTCTATTATAATGCTAATCCTAGGGGACGTTAACACTGCGATGTTAGCTTCGCATTGTAACTTTTAGCCTTATGGTAACACACTGCTGCAGTGCATTACCTCTAAAAGCACACATTACCGGGTACAGTAAAGCATACTTTTCATTGCCTGTATGCTTCACTGTACCGCAGCGTTGATGTGCGTTATCACCTTTTTTTGTGTTGCGTTGTAATGTTGGGTTGTGACTTTAACGTCACAACGCAACGTCCCACTGTGAATGAGGCCTCATTCCCCAAAATTACAAGTTGGTTTATACTGGGGTTCTGTCTGCTCTTCCCCTGTCACCTCATTCTTTGTGCCGGCCAAGGGATAAAAAGCTAATTTGCCAAGTTAAAAAAGTCAAGTTTGTCTAAACTAACCTCTATCCCTTTGATTAATTTAGTTGCCTGTTTTTGAACCTGTTCTGATATTTTATTTTCTTTCCTATAGTCTTGCACCCCGAAGTAAACTAAATGCAGATTATTTTTCACTTTTCAATGTCTCTAGAAAAAGTCAGCAGTCCACAAGTCCTGATGCCCTATGAGTTGTTTGGATAGTCTCTCAGATGTGATTACCCAGAGGGGTAGCTATGGGGGGAGCAGGGAGGACATATGCCCCGGGCGCAGCACTGTGAGGGCGCTCAGCACAGCCTCTGCACCTCCGCGTGCATGAGAGGCGGCTCGCTGGCTGCCTAAAGTGCCCCTGCTTCTCTCCCTCCCTCTGCAGAAGCGTTACAAGCAGCAGAAAAAGGCTATCTAAAGGGGGATACATCTGGCTATCTAAAGGGGCCCACATTTGGCTATTTAAAGGAGGGAACATCTGGCTATCTGACTGGGGTAAGGGGGCACATATATGGCTATCTAAATAACATTTGACTCCACCCATGACCCCATTTTGATGTGTGGCCAGACCCATTTTGTCCAGGGGGAAGGGGGAGGCAAAAACTGCCTTTGTCCCAGGGCACTGAAAATCCTAGTTACAACTCTGTGGTCACCACTTGTGCGTAACTAGTTACCTGAACTGAAGTGGTGCCTCCAGATTAAATTTTTTGGGGGGTTGATCAAAATCAATGTTTGTATGGGGAGCTTTAGATATTTTTTGCCGTAACGTAGGTGATAAAATTAAGGCTCACTAGTTCATTAAAGAGAGTCTGAAGCTTCAAAAAAAATTTTTTTTTAACTTACATTTCCTATAGAGTAGTATGGCGCTAGCTGAAACGCCACTATCCCTCGGCTGAATGATGCTTCTTTGCCCCCCAAATCCCCGGGGCAAAACCCGGAGATCACTTCCTGTTAGAGTCAGAGCTTTCCGCTGTAGCTCTGCCGTGTCATCGGCGCTGATCGCTGCCTCTCCCCGCCCCTCTCAGTCTTCCTTCACAGAGAGGGGAGGAAGGAGGCGGAGACCCGTGAGCAGATTGACGCGCCTAAGGCAGAGCTACAGCTGAAAGCTCTGCCTCCCCGGGCAGCGAAATCCACGACCAAGAAAGTTGTGGATTTCTGCCCTGGGGATTTGGGGGGAAAGAAGCATCCTTCAGCTGCGGGATAGCGGCGTTTCAGCTAGCGCCATACTACTCTATAGGAATTGTAAGTAAAAATAGATATTTTTTAAGGCTTCAGAGTCTCTTTAAGGCTCAGTAGTTCAGCAGCAATGGTAGGAACCAAATGTAAACACCACACCACAAACAGAACTCAGAGGCTTTTCAGCAGAGAAGAGTGTCCAAATGATTGGTGCTATTATTGAAAAAAAAGTTACCTACAGATGTACTTGGTTAGTGTTCTTCTGAGGACAGTCAGTGATATGACTATGTACTCTGTAATGTGCTGCAGGAGATGTCAGTGCTATATAAATACATAATAATAATATGGTAGGACATTACACTATGACTATGGTAGGATTAGAGTGTGAGCTCCTCTGAGGACAGTCAGTGATATGACTATGTACTCTGTAATGTGCTGCAGAAGATGTCAGTGTATATAAATACATAATAATAATATGGTAGGACATTAGACTATGACTATGGTAGGATTAGAGTGTGAGCTCCTCTGAGGACAGTCAGTGATATGACTATGTACTCTGTAATGTGCTGCAGGAGATGTCAGTGCTATACAAATACATAATAATAATATGGTAGGACATTAGACTATGACTATGGTAGGATTAGAGTGTGAGCTCCTCTGAGGACAGTCAGTGACATGACTATGTACTCTGTAATGTGCTGCAGGAGATGTCAGTGCTATATAAATACATAATAATATGGTAGGACATTACACTATGACTATGGTAGGATTAGAGTGTGAGCTCCTCTGAGGACAGTCAGTGACATGACTATGTACTCTGTAATGTGCTTCAGGAGATGTCAGTGCTATATAAATACATAATAATAATATGGTAGGACATTAGACTATGACTATGGTAGGATTAGAGTGTGAGCTCCTCTGAGGACAGTCAGTGACATGACTATGTACTCTGTAATGTGCTGCAGGAGATGTCAGTGCTATATAAATACATAATAATATGGTAGGACATTACACTATGACTATGGTAGGATTAGAGTGTGAGCTCCTCTGAGGGCAGTCAGTGACATGACTATGTACTCTGTAATGTGCTGCAGGAGATGTCAGTGCTATACAAATACATAATAATAATATGGTAGGACATTAGACTATGACTATGGTAGGATTAGAGTGTGAGCTCCTCTGAGGACAGTCAGTGACATGACTATGTACTCTGTAATGTGCTGCAGGAGATGTCAGTGCTATATAAATACATAATAATATGGTAGGACATTACACTATGACTATGGTAGGATTAGAGTGTGAGCTCCTCTGAGGACAGTCAGTGACATGACTATGTACTCTGTAATGTGCTGCAGGAGATGTCAGTGCTATATAAATACATAATAATAATATGGTAGGACATTAGACTATGACTATGGCAGGATTAGAGTGTGAGCTCCTCTGAGGACAGTCAGTGACATGACTATGTACTCTGTAATGTGCTGCAGGAGATGTCAGTGCTATATAAATACATAATAATAATATGGTAGGCCATTAGACTATGACTATGGTAGGATTAGATTGTGAGCTCCTCTGAGGACAGTCAGTGACATGACTATGTACTCTGTAATGTGCTGCAGAAGATGTCAGTGCTATATAAATACATAATAATAATATGGTAGGACATTAGACTATGACTATGGTAGGATTAGAGTGTGAGCTCCTCTGAGGACAGTCAGTGACATGACTATGTACTCTGTAATGTGCTGCAGGAGATGTCAGTGCTATATAAATACATAATAATATTATGGTAGGACATTACACTATGACTATGGTAGGATTAGAGTGTGAGCTCCTCTGAGGACAGTCAGTGACATGACTATGTACTCTGTAATGTGCTGCAGAAGATGTCAGTGCTGTATAAATACATAATAATAATATGGTAGGACATTAGACTATGACTATGGTAGGATTAGGGTGTGAGCTCCTCTGAGGACAGTCAGTGACATGACTATGTACTCTGTAATGTGCTGCAGGAGATGTCAGTGCTATATAAATACATAATAATAATATGGTAGGACATTAGACTATGACTATGGTAGGGTTACAGTGTGAGCTCCTCTGAGGACAGTCAGTGATATGACTATGTACTCTGTAATGTGCTGCAGAAGATGTCAGTGCTATATAAATACATAATAATATGGTAGGACATTAGACTATGACTATGGTAGGATTAGACTGTCAGCTCCTCTGAGGACAGTCAGTGATATGACTATGTACTCTGTAATGTGCTGCAGGAGATGTCAGTGCTATATAAATACATAATAATATGGTAGGACATTACACTATGACTATGGTAGGATTAGCTTGTGAGCTCCTCTGAGGACAGTCAGTGACATGACTATGTACTCTGTAATGTGCTGCAGGAGATGTCAGTGCTATATAAATACATAATAATATGGTAGGACATTACACTATGACTATGGTAGGATTAGCTTGTGAGCTCCTCTGAGGACAGTCAGTGACATGACTATGTACTCTGTAATGTGCTGCAGGAGATGTCAGTGCTATATAAATACATAATAATATGGTAGGACATTACACTATGACTATGGTAGGATTAGCTTGTGAGCTCCTCTGAGGACAGTCAGTGACATGACTATGTACTCTGTAATGTGCTGCAGGAGATGTCAGTGCTATATAAATACATAATAATATGGTAGGACATTACACTATGACTATGGTAGGATTAGAGTGTGAGCTCCTCTGAGGACAGTCAGTGACATGACTATGTACTCTGTAATGTGCTGCAGATGTCAGTGCTATATAAATACATAATAATAATATGGTAGGACATTAGACTATGACTATGGTAGGATAAGCTTGTGAGCTCCTCTGAGGACAGTCAGTGACATGACAATGTACTCTGTAATGTGCTGCAGGAGATGTCAGTGCTATATAAATACATAATAATAATATGGTAGGACATTATACTATGACTATGGTAGGATTAGAGTGTTAGCTCCTATGAGGACAGTCAGTGACATGACTATGTACTCTGTAATGTGCTGCAGGAGATGTCAGTGCTATATAAATACATAATAATATGGTAGGACATTACACTATGACTATGGTAGGATTAGAGTGTGAGCTCCTCTGAGGACAGTCAGTGATATGACTATGTACTCTGTAATGTGCTGCAGAAGATGTCAGTGCTATACAAATACATAATAATAATATGGTAGGACATTAGACTATGACTATGGTAGGATTAGCTTGTGAGCTCCTCTGAGGACAGTCAGTGACATGACTATATACCCTGTAATGTGCTGCAGGAGATGTCAGTGCTATATAAATACATAATAATATGGTAGGACATTACACTATGACTATGGTAGGATTAGAGTGTGAGCTCCTCTGAGGACAGTCAGAGACATGACTATGTACTCTGTAATGTGCTGCAGGAGATGTCAGTGCTATATAAATACATAATAATAATATGGTAGGACATTATACTATGACTGTGGTAGGATTAGAGTGTTAGCTCCTCTGAGGACAGTCAGTGACATGACTATATACTCTGTAATGTGCTGCAGGAGATGTCAGTGCTATATAAATACATAATAATATGGTAGGGCATTACACTATGACTATGGTAGGATTAGAGTGTGAGCTCCTCTGAGGACAGTCAGTGACATGACTATGTACTCTGTATAGTGCTGCAGAAGATGTCAGTGCTATATAAATACATAATAATAATATGGTAGGACAATAGACTATGACTATGGTAGGATTAGATTGTAAGCTCATCTGAGGACAGTCAGTGACATGATGATGTACTCTGTAAAGTGCTGCAGGAGATGTCAGTGCTATATAAATACATAATAATAATATGGTAGGACATTAGACTATGACTATGGTAGGATTAGAGTGTGAGCTCCTCTGAGGACAGTCAGTGACATGACTATGTACTCTGTAATGTGCTGCAGAAGATGTCAGTGCTATATAAATACATAATAATAATATGGTAGGACATTACACTATGACTATGGTAGGATTAGAGTGTGAGCCCCTCTGAGGACAGTCAGTGACATGACTCTGTACTCTGTAAAGTGCTGCAGAAGATGTCAGTGCTATATAAATACATAATAATAATAATAATAATAATAATAATAATAATAATAATAATAATGGAAGGACATAACACTATGACTATGACTATGGTAGGATTAGGTTGTGAGCTTTTCTGAGGACAGTCAGTGACTTGAGTCTGGGCACCCATACAGAGCATAAAAGGACACTTGGTGAAGGCTAGCTGGTTATACAGAAGACATAGAAAGACCCTTGGTGAAAGATAGCTAGTTAGGGAGCATAGGAGGACTCTTGGTGAAGGTTAACTGATTATAAAGAAAGCATAGAAGGACCCTTGTTGAAGATTATCTGGTTACAAACTCTTGCCGGGAACTTCCTGGCTATACACCGGAGTAAAGAACTGCCCATGTACAATGCATGAACAATACAAAAGCCGCTATTAGCAAGGCAGGAAGTTCAGTGTCACATGACTATCACATGATGCTTCCTTTTCCTGAAGTGTCTCGTAGGGTGCAGGAGGTGTACAGGCTGTCTTTGTTAGGGTTTCACGTGGTAGAAAACATCATTATTTTACATTTCAGTTGAACATTTCACTACAGTACAATTATAGCTTTCTTACTGCGGTATTAGATGGGAGCTACAATTAGAAGTGTACAAAGTGCCATACCACAAAACGGAAAAGCACGCTAGTGCGGTGTGTGGTGATGCCGGCTTGGCTAACCCAAATCACTCCCATCACTGCAATAAAAGGGGTAAAAAGGCACTCAGGGGTGAATAAAACACTTAAAATGTAAAAGAGGTGACTTACCTCAATAACGACAGCAGTGTTGGTTGCGAATTTTCACCAACGTAATTTTTTCGCATCTAAAATTCCATTTTCGTTTTCGCTTTTTGTCTGCGAAAAGACGCTAAAAACAAGTGCCATATTTTAAACCAGAAAGCAATTTTCGACTATAACTGCCATATTTGAAATCTGCTTTGTACAAAAACACAAAAATTTAAAGGAAGTAATGTCTTCTCTCCCCATATTAGGGCTTACAGAAAGCGAAAAAGCAAAGTGAAGAAACACTCAATTATACTTTTTCGCTTTTTAAGCAAAAATTAAAGTGAAAAACGATAAATTATTAGAGCATATTTTCGCTTGTTGAAAAAAAAAATTGTACTTATTTTCACGAAACTAAGACAAAAAGAATATTGGCATTTCTGCTCATCACTGATCGTCAATCTCAGGACAAAAAAGTTTTGTTTAACACAGGCAACGCGTTTCGCGGGTTTAAGCCAATTTCCCTAATCCAGTAAAATACAAAGAGGGTATATTAGCCAAAAGCATTCACATCCTCAATGCTTTTAGCTAATTTATCCGTCGGTACTTTTACTGACCTGAGTAAGCGGGCTCAGTCCCATGTTGCCTGTGCTAAAAAAAAAAAAATTTGGCCTATGAGGGTAAGCTACTATTATTGTTATTATAAGCCACCTCTTTCATTTTAACCAAGTTTTATCTACCCCTGGGTGCCTCTTTACACCATTACATCCTTTCCAGGTTGGAGGGGTTCCCCCTTGCTCCACATGGTAAACATGATATACATGGCAGCCAGTCCTGTTTTACTAAAAAAACGACCACATCTAGTCCAGGTTGGACACTGTGAGTGGAGCTGGGTCATTTATCTCCACCTGCCCCAAGTGGTCAATTGCCCCTTATGCAATCCACCTTTGTGAGTAACCTATTTTTATTTTATACCCAGGGCCAGAGCTTCCATACAGGCAAAGGGGGCAATTGTCCCAGGGCCCCAGAGCCTGTGGGGGCCCCCAAGGTGCCCCTCCTCATCTCCAGCTATGGTGACTCATGAGAGCAGGGATGCTGTGTATTTACTCTCTATAGGAAAAGGAGGAGGTGAATAATGGGAACCCCAAAAATTCTTATTAGGGGACATACATATGACGGACACCTAATTATATTATGTGATGTGAGGGAAGAGGGGATTTGATCGAGCCTGGCAGCCAGGTCAGGGGTCCTGTGGGTGATTTGGGTGGAAGGCTGGGGTGTCGGGGGGGCCCCCAAAGTTACTTTTGCCCCAGGGCCACATTTCTGCTAGAACCGGCCCTGTTTATACCATTTCCGTTTTTTCACAACATATTGTGCTATTTAGGTTTGTCTCTGTGTTTTCCTTTCCATGGTGGCACGGCACCCAACAGTTTGACATCACTGCAACGTGCCAGCAGAGAACTGTTATAGGGAGGGAGTCTGTTGTTAGGACTTTCCCTGCTCATTCAGTTCTTTAGCAGAGCTACACTATCAAAGCAGCGCAAGTGTCTCTTTATTAAAGGCTCCGGATTTCCAACAGAATTGGTTGGTTCAATCCTCCTCCGCTCTCACCATCATCGATTTAAAAACCCTCTTCAGCGAGGCAGCCATCATCGTCTTTAACCTCCTAATAGCCTCCCTGATTATTGTCGGATGAAAGACATTGTTTCATGTCATCAAGCTTAGCCTCTTCAAAGCCGCTAGCTTGGCTCTGCCGCGTTTACTGGTGACTGGGCCTAATAAATGTCTGCAGTCTTTCATCCGCCATTTCTGTCAATCACTTCCTCCCGTTGCCAGGGTGCAGATTCCTCTGTGACATGTTGCTGCGGAAACCCCACTTCAGCTTCTGCTGCCTCAAAAAGACATCAATGTATAAGAAGAATATTAAGGGTCCTATTCACAAAGCAAATATGTGCCAAACAAAAAAAAAATCTAATCAAATAGAATTGAGTTATATAATTTTTGGATCGATAATGGCGCATATAAAACCACTCCCAGCTGCCTGCCAGGAGCGTAAGTATATAGATCAATGCCAGGCAGCCTATCCACCCCTGTGCCCCTGTTACTCTCTCCTCCTTGCTGTGCTTGTGAGGTGTATTTGTCTGTATTCTCTGCTGTATGGCTAACAATCATATTCGGTAGTGAATACAGGTGACACAGGCTTCAGTAAAGCTAAAGACCACACCCACACAGCAGGGAGACAGTAAATGGCACGCCGGGACAGAGGGACCAGCATCTGCGTATACTCATACTCATGGCAGGCAGCCAGGGCTGGTTACCTCCAATATAGCTGTTCTTATTTATCAGAAGCAAGTCATCTAAATTCAGATTTTCATTTTGTTGTATTCTAAATTTAAGGTAACGATTTCTCAATTTTAAAGAGAACCCGAGGTGGGGTTCTGACAATGCTATCCGCATACAGAGGCTGGGTCTGCCTATACTGCCCAGCCTCTGTTGCTATCCAGATCCCCCTAAGCCCCCCCTGCGCTCTGCTATGCCCCATAAATCACAGCCGCTCTGTCGACACGCAGCGTGTCACAGCGGGCTGTGTTTACCTATGTACTGTCAGTCTCGCCGCTCCCCCGCCTCCTGCATAGCTCCAGTCCCCGCCCGCGTCCCTTCCCTTCCCGCTGATTGGAGGGAGGGGGCGCGGGCGGGGACCGGAGCTATGCAGGAGGTGGGGGGAGCGGCGAGACTGACACTACAGAGGTAAACACAGCCCGCACAGAGCGGCTGTGATTTATGGGGGATAGCAGAGCACAGGGGGGGCTTAGGGGGGATCTGGATAGCAACAGAGGCTGGGCTGTATAGGCAGACCCAACCTCTGTATGCGGATAACATTGTCAGAACTCCACCTTGGGTTCTCTTTAAGAATATTTTTTGAAAGGGTGTTTTTCTGTGTGTGTGTGTCATATTTTGATTACTTGACTTCTAGTGTAAACAATTTCCTGTCCAGAGAGCTGCAGAAGCAGAAACAACCATTCAGTATCAGTAGCATATATGGATGGAGAATGTGCCCAAATGAAAACGATCAGTCCTGGATTTACGTCACTGGAGCTTCTAGGCACAGGCTGCTTTTCCATCATCAGGCACGTTGGATGATGTATGATTGGCAGCCAGTGAAGGGAGGGACAGAGGGGGATAGGACTGGAGAAGCAGGAGGAGATGTGGATGAGGTGTGATTGGCAGCCAGTGAAGGGAGTGACAGAGGGGGATAGGGCTGGAGAAGCGGGAGGAGAGGTGGATGAGGTGTGATTGGCAGCCAGTGAAGGGAGTGACAGATGGGGATAGGGCTGGAGAAGTGGGAGGAGAGGTGGATGAGGTGTGATTGGCAGCCAGTGAAGGGAGTGACAGAGAGGGATAGGGCTGGAGAAGCGGGAGGAGAGGTGGATGAGGTGTGATTGGCAGCCAGTGAAGGGAGTGACAGATGGGGATAGGGCTGGAGAAGTGGGAGGAGAGGTGGATGAGGTGTGATTGGCAGCCAGTGAAGGGAGTGACAGAGAGGGATTGGGCTGGAGAAGCGGTAGGAGAGGTGGATGAGGTGTGATTGGCAGCCAGTGAAGGGAGTGACAGAGAGGGATTGGGCTGGAGAAGCGGGAGGAGAGGTGGATGAGGTGTGATTGGCAGCAGAGCAGGGACAAGGTCCTCTACCACCCAAGGCTGAGACACCAAAGTGCGCCCCTCCATCCCTCCCACCCCAGCCATCACACACTGATTGCTATTAGACTAAGAGGGCCACAGGGCCCACAACCTCCCCAACACCTTAATATCTAGTTATCTGGCTCGCAGTCACTGCTATGTATCCCCTTTTCTTATTTCTTTCTGCTTCATACAAAATTAGGAATGACAACTGAATGAATTGTGCGCCCCCTCCTAACACTGCGCCCTGAGGCTAGAGCCTCTTCAGCCTATGCCTCGGCCTGGCCCTGATTGGCAGCCAGTGAAGAGAGTGACAGAGGGGGATACGGCTGGAGAAGCGGTAGGAGAGGTGTATGAGTCGTGGTTCTTGATGGACTGTAGCGGCCAGGGCCAAGCGGTTAGGGGGTAGGCCACAGAGCAGAGAGTTGCAGAAGTGAAATAATCAGGGCATGCACCCGAAGTTTGGTAGTGTCCTGTGAGAGGTAAGGGCAGATACGGAAGATGCTTTTTAGTGCTACACATTCACAGCTTGGGGGCCAAAAACAGAGTAAAAATAACTCAAACAGAGTTCAGCATTGTCTATGTGAGTAAATTGGACCTACGAGTGTCATTCTGACTTCCTCTGCCTCCCGCCTCCTCGATCAATACAACTGCATCACCCGGGTTATTTTCCACCGCTTAGTACAATTCAAAACGAAAAATGGGGACCTGACATTTGGTGTTACTTTAAAATTGGTGTCATTTAACTCTGTATAAAATGACAACTCCCTGTACGTTACATAGTAAGGATTAAAGTGCTGTATTTAACAGCCACAATACTGATCCTATTCCTTATTTTTAGCCGGCGTATCGATCAATATGATTAACAAAGGCCTCGGCACACCATACTTAGGGCTCACGCACGTAATGAGGGGGTTAATCCCGGCAGCCGGTAGGAAGTTGTCATTATCCCGTAGTTTATGAGTTAGCTCTTTGTCTCTGGGTCATCGATAGTCTGTTATGTTACAATAAGACAAAAAGGCAGTGGGAGCCCTTCAATTGTTTTTATCGACTAAGCAAACAGCGAGGTCTTTTTATTCACGCCGGGCTTTTTATACTGCGAGCAGCCGCAATCCTGACATGTCTCGAATCCATACAGGAAAAGACGAGAGCTTTAATAAACTCGATACATTGAGCCTGCAGATCAAAATATCATAGAGGAGGTTGTAGCATTCCTTTTCTCGGGGTTACAGAATGACACACAATCTCCGTAATCCAAAAAGAGACTCGGCTTTCTCTCCCATCATCCTCCCTTTAATCTTTGTCACTTGGGTTAGTCAGTTTTATGCCATACATTTCCGTCGGCAGTACATCTCTTCCTATTGACTCCGCGCTTAGTTTATAGTCTTTGTGAGTGCCGCCTCTGTGTTATCTTCAGAACATCTGTTCTTGCCTTTAATAAGATCCTTGCTCCTTTTACAAAGCTGTAACAGGTCCACAAAACTCTCCAGGATGATTTCCAACCGGCCTTAAATTTCTTTAAAAAGAAATACAGGTCTCCATTTAAGACTGGAAGTTAGAGAAACCTTGTTGTTAGGTTTTGTTAACCAGTCTGCTGGTTTTTAGATACCCAATAGAAAAGGTAAAAATAGCATATTTTGAAACCGTTGGACTTTGGTAAGAGTAGTCCATAAGGACTTGTGTTCACCAGAGCTGGATCATCCACCAGGCAGTGCTAGGCAGCTGCCTAGGGCCTGGAGAGAGTCTAGGGACCTGGTGGACGCTAGCCAATACTAAATCTTACTAAAAAAAAGCCAGGTGACCATCAGTGGAGGGCAAAAACTGCTACCTTGCCCAGGGCCTCATTTCATCTTAATTCATTCCTGGTGTTCGCCTTTACAGTTACTTATGCACAATAACTGCACAATAATCTTTTCCATGTTTCGTACCAACCAGTGGTGGCTCCAGCTTCAAAATTTGAGGGGGGTGGGGGGGGGGGGGGGGCACAAAGGGGCTACGATGGATGGCTGGCGGGGCCCAGCTGGGTGAACAAACTCGATGTTTGTATTGCAAGCTTTTTATATTTTTTGCTTAACTCAACTTAAGGCTAACTAGTTCAGCAATCCTGATTCAAAACTTCCTGTCTGTGTAATACAAGCTCTAGTTTATTGGCTATTTTAAAAGAAATACAGTAAGCTTTCAGCTAGTAAGCCTTCTTCAGACTCTTATTGACTGAAAATAATAGAACATGCAACAGAAGAGAGTTGAGAGATGTTTTTGCAAATATAAGTGTCCTCCAGATACATTGTTATAAGGGATCTTGCAAGGATTGTGAATTATTTCTGGCAAATAGATAAGACCCTTGGTTGACTTAAAGAGAACCCGAGGTGGGTTTGAAGAATATTATCTGCATACAGAGGCTGGATCTGCCTATACAGCCCAGCCTCTGTTGCTATTCCAAACCCCCCTAAGGTCCCCCTGCACTCTGCAATCCCTCATAAATCACAGCCACGCTGCTGACAAACAGCTTGTCAGAGCTGGCTGTGTTTATCTCTATAGTGTCAGTCTGCTGCTCTCCCCGCCTCCTGCAGAACTCCAGTCCCCGCCTGCATCCCTTCCCTCCCTGCTGATTGGAGAAAAGGGACGGGGGCAGGGACCGGAGCTATGCAGGAGGCGGGGGAGCAGCTGAGACTGACACTACAGATGTAAACAAAGCCTCACAGCACGGCTGTGATTTATGAGGGATTGCAGAGTGCAGGGGGACCTTAGTGGGGTTTGGGATAGCAACAGAGGCTGGGCTGTATAGGCAGAGCCAGCCTCTGTATGCAGATAACATTCTTTAAACACACCTCGGGTTCTCTTTAAAGAGAAACTCCAACCTAGAATTGAACTTTATCCCAATCAGTAGCTGATACCCCCTTTTACATGAGAAATATAATGCTTTTCACAAACAGACCATCAGGGGGCGCTGTATGACTGATTTTGTGCTGAAACCCCTCCCACAAGAAGCTCTGGAACCACGGTACTCTGGGAAAACTGCCACAATGTAACAATGTTCACAGACAGGAATTAGCTGTTTACAGCTGTCTCTAACAGCCAAAACAGCTAGGAGCAGCTACATAACCTGCCCACAGTAAAAATGTCACCATGTAATAAATGTCAGAATGTAAATCGGGGAGAGGAAAGATTTTACAATGAGCAAACACTGAATAAATCATTTATACATAATTATGGTAAAAAATTAAGCACTTTTTTATAACATTATTTTCACTGGAGTTCCTCTTTAACACCTACATAGACTCAGGCTGACATGGAGTTTTTTTTTTCCGTATCCTGGTCACTGTACGCTGCTGGAACCTGGAACCGTTAACTATTTGTTACTGTCTCAGTGATTCCTGGGAGGGGGGGGGGGGCAGTGCCCCAGCATGCCCCAGCATGCCCCAGTGTAGCGCCGCCCATGGTACCAACACCAATCCTTCATTCTATATTTTCATATTATATTTAATATCTCGAGCCTGCCTCAGATTATTTATCATCTGTCGGCATTGTTGCAGCTACTCCCACTTCATCCTTAGCAAGTTCCTGATATTCCCAGCTCTGGTCTCCCCCACACGTTCCCTCTTCCCCTGGTGTCTCAGAGTGTTAACTCTGCTGTAGTTCCCCTTGTCCAGTGACGTACTAAGCGGAATACGTCAGCCACACCGGGCGTCACCGTGGAAAGAGTGACACCTGGGCAGATGTGATTGAGGCTCCAGCTGGTGGGGGAATTAGCTTTGGGGTGTCTGGAGACGCCTGGAGGGGTTCCAACATCATTCCTCCCGCCCTCTCCATGGGCCCTTCTCTTGTGACCCCCTGCAGAGAGGGTGCAGCAGAGCGGCTTGTAAGTGTGTCTCACCTGATCCCCGATGTGTCCATGCCATACACTCTGTTTCCTGTTTGCCACGTAGTTACACATGCAGACATGCAGAGACCAGGCAGGCAGGGAGCAGCCGGCTGGCAAGCAGCATGGATGCATCAGGGTGAGGTGAGATTTACTTACAAGCCACACCACTGCACCTCAATTCTGCAGTAGGATACAGGAGAGGGCATGAAAAAGGTGGGAGGAATAATGTCATTCTCCCTCCCCATGGGGTACTACCAGACTACCAGGGATGTCACATGAGGTGTACTAGCCTGCCAAATTTCCCCCCCAAAAAAATGTTTGATTGGGGGGGGGGGGGGGGTAGGTTTGTGGTGGCTGGGAGTGGATGTGCTGTAAATTATCACCACTGGGTGTCAAATACCCCAGGTATGATCCTGCTCCCGTCTACCAGAGATGAGTCAGTAACTTGCCTTCTGTGCAGATTTCTGTTCATCAGGAAACAAGATTGTGAGGGGACCAATAAGAATTCCAAATGGCTGGCCTGTAATAGGTCAATGTATCCTCTGCTGGTTAATTGATCAACAATTTGAGATTAGATGCGGCACATCTCCATTTCCTGGTGGGCAGAATTGTACACAGAAGTTTTTACCCATCCCTACTGTCTACAAAATTAGGAACTTTAGGCCTTGGCCGACATGTCCTGTGGATTTATCTTAGAGTGGTGCCTGCAAATTCTTCTGCACTGCTGATGAGCTTCAACCTATGTTAGTGAACTAAGAAGAACCCCTTTGCCACGGTTTTGCCAGGGATTTTTGGCCACTTTCTTGAATTGTCTTGGCTGTGCTCCACTTATAGCAGCTCTGTGGTCCTGGCTAAATCTATAGTCTCTTCTTGAAAACGAAGGGCGTAACTACAAATGATTACCCCCCCCAAGGTTAATGTTTATATTCCCACCCACTTCCCCCCTCTCCTCTGTGGTGAGTGGCCATCCCATTCCAACAACCAACCAATTGCCCATAAAATAGGTGTGGCCACCATGACCTATACCGTATCTGGGTGTTCAATCCTTCTGGATGGAGGATGGGCACTGGATCTTTAACTCATTGTCTGTAATTGATGGGATGTTTCTCTTTAAAGAGTGTACTGTAAAATTCTTACAGTAAAAAGCATACCATTCTATTCATTATGTTCTCCTGGGCCCCTCTGTGCTGTTTCTGCCACTCCCTGCTGCAATCCTGGCTTGTAATTGCCATTTTCAGGCAGTCTTTACAAACAAAAGACATAGCAAGTGATAGGCTGAGAGTAGGTCAGTGTGTGAGTCATACAGAGTGTGCAGGGGGCCTGGAGGGGGTGTGTATAGCTTCTATCCAATCACAAGCAGCACAGCACATTCCATCCTGACTGCCTCAGCCCAACAGAGCCGACAGAGGAGAGAAGATTAGATCATATAACAGAGATAATACAGCCACTGTGCCACTATGCAACTAGGAAAGGCTGCAGTTAGACAGAGCAAGTTAGAACAGGCATAGGAACTTACAGGATAGAAGAAATAAGGATGAACATTTTGTTACAGAGTCTCTTTAAGATCTTACCTGTCATTGCTGCTATTGATGAGCCACAGCTAAGCATTGCAGTCAAATGGTTTAAACAAACTTAGCAGTGGCAAAAGTATTTTGAGATAATATGCAGCCTGTGATGACTATGTAGGGGTGACACCCCCCCCCCCCCCACACACACACACACACACACACACATACACACATACACACACATACACACACATACAATCACTTCTGTTGCTAGTACTTATCTCTCTGGCTTACATATAAGGATGGCTGGAACAGTGATCAGAATGGCCAGAGTTGGTGGAGATGAGAGAGCATGAACTCCCAGGTTATCTCATCTCCTTCTGTGTAACCAGGAAGTGGTCTCCTGAGCTCTTCCTGGTTTGCGTCGGTGTCCCAGAGTCTGCACCATGTGATGGAAGGAAGGAGCTCTCTGCTTCTTTTCTCTATCACTGGCAGGATAGACACAGGGCTCTGTTCAGTTCTCTGATGTATCTAAAGAGGACCTGTCACCAGCTATATGTCCACCTATATGACCAGGGATGTAACATCAGCAGCCCAGGCCCCCCAGAATAATTATAATGGCAAAACTATTCCCATATACAACAAATATTTTAAAGACAATTTAGGGTCACACATTCCTTTGCTCTCAGCTGTTAGTGAAATGAGAATGATGAGAATGATGACTCCAGATACTGTATAAGTAGGGCTTGCATCCTAAATGATGTCTACCATCTGTCCTCCGCCTCCATCTGCCATCCCTGGATCCCCCCTTTAATATCCCTCTGTTCACTAAACAGTTTACGTTATCGCAGTCAGAAGTCACATTTTGGGTTCGTTAGGCAGTACACTTTAAGGAAGTTGATCAAATAATAACCAAACAAGACACACTTAAGAGGGAAAGAACATGGAAGACTTGTTGCCTAGACACACACGATAAAAGAGTGATTTGCTTGCTGGAGTACTGCTAAATAGGTTAAATGATTCTGAAAACTCCATATTGTGCTCTCTAAATTACTTTTTGTATCCTTGGGTCTTGTGATCACTTTCTCATTAGCACCATCAAGGCCTTTGATGTTGTTGGTTTTAAGTGTTTGTCTTTCAAGTCTGATGGAACTGGTGTTCCAGTGAGATTAAGGGCTCGTTTCCACTATCGCGAATCTGCATGCGTCCAACGCATGCAGATCCGCACATGTAATACAAGTGGATGGGCCTGTTTCCACTGTAGCGTTGTTGAGGTGCGTTTTTTTCAGCGTGAAAAAAACGCACAAAAGAGCCAACGATTTCGCCTGCGTCGGGAATCCGTGCGAATCGCCGCTAATGTATTTAATAGTAAAAACGCATGCGTTTGTTACATGCGTTTTTACCCGCGATTTCGCGTGCGATTTCGCACCTTTTTCAATTTTATTTAGCCCTGGCAGTGTCATGGTTAATTTCGCATGGCACCCTGCCATGCGAAATCGCATGCGAAATCGCGGGTAAAAACGCATGTGGAAACGCATCCGCATGCGTTTTTACAAGCGTCGGAATGCGGCCGAAATCGCGTCGCAACAGTGGAAACAAGCCCTCAAGGAAAGCAAATTCATATCCTTTGTTTCCCACAGATAGCAGGGCCTATTTAAAGAAACAATTTGGGCTCCAGAAAAACAGTAATCTTACAATAGTTATTATGAGAATGGTGAGCAATGTTAAGCTTCAACAATCATATGAGGCTATCAAACAATGTAGTGGAATTCAATAAGAACCATCAGGTCACCAATAGCGACGGTCAAGTCTAGAAGAAGTCATGGAGAAGCATGTGATTAGTGTAGTCAGGTGGTAGATATGTAAGTCTCTGATTAGTGATGGTCATGTTGTCTAGGAGAAATCATGCAGAAGCATGTGATCAGTGTAGTCAGGTGCTAGATATGTAAGTCTCTGATTAGTGATGGTCATGTCTAGGAGAAGTCATGGAGAAGCATGTGATCAGTGTAGTCAGGTGCTAGATATGTAAGTCTCTGATTAGTGATGGTCATGTCTAGGAGAAGTCACGGAGAAGCATGTGGTCCAGTGATAGATATGTAAGTCTCTGATTAGTGATAGTCATGTCTAGGAGAAGTCACAGAGAAGCATGTGATCAGTCTGGTCAGGTGACAGATATGTAAGTCTCTTTAGTGATGGTCGTGTCTAGGAGAAGTCATGGAGAAGCATGTGATCAGTGTGGTCAGGTGATAGATGTGTAAGTCTCTGATTAATGATGGTCATGTATAGGAGAAGTCATGGAGAAGCATGTGATCAGTGTGGTCAGGTGATAGATATGTAAGTCTCTGATTAGTGATGGTCATGTCTAGGAGAAGTCACGGAGAAGCATGTTATCAGTGTGGTCAGGTGATAGATATGTAAGTCTCTGATTAGTGATGGTCGTGTCTAGGAGAAGGCATGGAGAAGCATGTGATCAGTGTAGTCAGGTGCTAGATATGTAAGTCTCTGATTAGTGATGGTCATGTCTAGGAGAAGTCACGGAGAAGCATGTGATCAGTCTGGTCCAGTGATAGATATGTAAGTCTCTGATTAGTGATAGTCATGTCTAGGAGAAGTCACAGAGAAGCATGTGATCAGTCTGGTCAGGTGACAGATATGTAAGTCACTGATTAGTGATGTTTATGTCTAGGAGAAGTCATGGAGAAACATGTGATCAGTCTGGTCAGGTGATAGATGTGTAAGTCTCTCATTAGTGATGGTCGTGTCTAGGAGAAGTCATGGAGAAGCATGCGATCAGTCTGGTCAGGTGATAGATATGTAAGTCTCTGATTAGTGATAGTCATGTCTAGGAGAAGTCATGGAGAAGCATGTGATCAGTGTGGTCAGGTGATAGATATGTAAGTCTCTGATTAGTGATGGGCATGTCTAGGAGAAGTCATGGAGAAGCATGCGATCAGTCTGGTCAGGTGATAGATATGTAAGTCTCTGATTAGTGATAGTCATGTCTAGGAGAAGTCATGGAGAAGCATGTGATCAGTCTGGTCAGGTGATAGATATGTAAGTCTCTCATTAGTGATGGTCGTGTCTAGGAGAAGTCATGGAGAAGCATGCGATCAGTCTGGTCAGGTGATAGATATGTAAGTCTCTCATTAGTGATGGTCGTGTCTAGGAGAAGTCATGGAGAAGCATGCGATCAGTCTGGTCAGGTGATAGATATGTAAGTCTCTGATTAGTGATAGTCATGTCTAGGAGAAGTCATGGAGAAGCATGTGATCAGTCTGGTCAGGTGATAGATATGTAAGTCTCTGATTAGTGATGGGCGTGTCTAGGAGGAGTCATGGAGAAGCATGTGATCAGTCTGGTCAAGTGATAGATATGTAAGGGTCTGATTAGTGATGGCCATGTCTAGGAGAAGTCATGGAGAAGCATGTGATCAGTCTGGGCAGGTGATATATATGTAAGTCTCTGATTACTGATGGCCATGTCTAGGAGACGTCATGGAGAAATGTGATCAGTTGGGTCAGGTGATAGATATGTAAGTCTCTGATTAGTGATGGTCATGTCTAGGAGAAGTCATGGAGAAGCATGTGAACAGTTTGGTCAGGTGATAGATATGTAAGTCTCTGATTAGTGATGGCCATGTCTAGGAGAAGTCATGGAGAAGCTTGTGATCAGTTTGGAGATAGATATGTAAGTCTCTAATTGGCTAGTCATGATTATGTGCTAAAGCAGGATGTGATCACAACAAATCAGAGCTTTGCAAATCTGTCAGCTAATCAAACAAATCACATGCTTCCTTATGAGTTCTCCTAGACACGACCATCGCTAGTCACCAACAGATGATCCAGGTTCAAACACTTCAAGGAATACCTGTTTTATTGCAAGATCTACAGCAAAATAGTTACAGTGGCCAGCAAAGGGTTTTGATCCAAACCGATTTTTCCCGGGGGAACTTGACAAAGGGCTGTTAAACTTCCCATTCACCGTGCAAAATTGACTGTCCAATCCAAGCATTTCTTTGTAGTTTGATACTACTCTTTACATTTTTTTTCTATATAAGGTATTCTCCATGGTGAGGCCCTTATACTACACAAGTGTGGTAAGATTCAGTAGGCATTGGAAGCCTGTTTACTGTGGAACTTTTTGGACCCCATTTTTTGTAGCGTGTTTACCCACTCAAGTCGGCTCAGAGCCCCGGTGGTAGGAACGCTGCATCGTGATAGCCGGCTCAGAGCCCCGGTGGTAGGAGTGCTGCATCGTGATAGTCGGCTCAGAGCCCCGGTGGTAGGAGCGCTGCATCGTGATAGTCGGCTCAGAGCCCCAGTGGTAGGAACGCTGCATCGTGATAGTCGGCTCAGAGCCCCAGTGGTAGGAGCGCTGCATCGTGATAGTCGGCTCAGAGCACTGGTGGTGGGAACGGTGCATCGTGATAGTCGGCTCAGAGCCCCGGTGGTAGGAGCGCTGCATCGTGATAGTCGGCTCAGAGCCCCGGTGGTAGGAACGCTGCATCGTGATAGTCGGCTCAGAGCCCCGGTGGTAGGAACGCTGCATCGTGATAGTCGGCTCAGAGCCCCGGTGGTAGGAACGCTGCATCGTGATAGTCGGCTCAGAGCCCCGGTGGTAGGAGCGCTGCATCGTGATAGTCGGCTCAGAGCCCCAGTGGTAGGAACGCTGCATCGTGATAGTCGGCTCAGAGCCCCAGTGGTAGGAGCGCTGCATCGTGATAGTCGGCTCAGAGCACTGGTGGTGGGAACGGTGCATCGTGATAGTCGGCTCAGAGCCCCGGTGGTAGGAGCGCTGCATCGTGATAGTCGGCTCAGAGCCCCGGTGGTAGGAATGCTGCATCGTGATAGTCGGCTCAGAGCCCCGGTGGTAGGAACGCTGCATCGTGATAGTCGGCTCAGAGCCCCGGTGGTAGGAACGCTGCATCGTGATAGTCGGCTCAGAGCCCCGGTGGTAGGAACGCTGCATCGTGATAGTCGGCTCAGAGCCCCGGCGGTAGGAACGCTGCATCGTGATAGTCGGCTCAGAGCCCCGGCGGTAGGAACGCTGCATCGTGATAGTCGGCTCAGAGCCCCGGTGGTAGGAGCGCTGCATCGTGATAGCCAACAAGTTTCAAAACTTAATTTTCTGCTTTATGTTCCATGTTTATAGGTCATATCAGGATTCCGAGCCTCAGCTCATCACGGAAATCATTAAGGTTACGCTTCCACTTTTCTTTAACCTTTGTTTCTGATTCTGAAGAATTCATTTGAATTTCAATTAGCTGAAAATACCGACAAGAAACAAGACCCTTAGTGACTTGTGTGTTTATTATACCAATCGGGGGAGTAATAGCAAAGTAGCCAGACACAAGTTTACAGAAGTATGACGAGTTCACTGGCTTTTCTATTATCTCCTCTGCGTAGGCTTCCTTTCTCAGACGCTTTGTCAATGTGATGCAAAGGGGTTTTTTTGTAATATTTATAATAATTTTGTAATATTTTATATTGCTTATATATTACATATAAGCTAATCAGTAAAAATAGGAGGGAGAGAGGGGTTGTTAAAAAGCACCTCCGCCTAAAAAAAGGTTTGAATGGCAATACATATATGTAGTCTATGCACTGTGTACATAACTGTGTTATATGAAATTATAAAGTTTACCTCTGGTACATTGCAGTGGATAGCACATACTCTTATATCTGTAGTAGCACTACCTTCTTTCTCTTCATGCTGAAGCCTTGTTAATATACACCCTCAGTGTCCTTCCCTCCAGCTTGGTTCCCTCCCCTGCTCCTCCCTCCCCTGCTGTCTGCCTGCCTTGATCAAATTACTTCTCTTTTCACAGTGTGTAGAGAGAGGAGAGGCAGGAGAACTGCTGCAGCCTGTCTTTTCCTGTCTGTTTGCTATACTTCTTATTTCAGATTTTTGTCCACCTGCCTGGATTAGATCACATGGACATGGGGGGGTGGAGTCATGACATCAATCCCCCAGCTGCAAAGGCACCTATAATTTGGAATTAGAAAAAAAAAACCCTGGCCCAATATCACACTGGGGCGGGGATTTCAAGACCATGGGCTTGATTCACTAAACTGTGATAACTCATATAATGGACGCGCTAGCTTTTTCGAGCGCAGCTTTGCGTTTTGCGCACATTTTCATGTTTTCACACGCAATCGGGAATTTGCACCCGCGATTGCGCATGAAAATTCATGATTGCATGCAAAAACTGTAGCACGGCCATGATAGGAGTTATTGCAGTTTAATTAATCAAGCCCCATATGTGGAATACGGACCCTGGGGGTTAAAAAAAATCACTGTCTACAGAGAGCGACTTTTTATTACCTGAGGTCAGGTCAGAATTCTCCCCACCTGCCATTCCAGTGGTTGCCTTTGTGGTGACCCATGTTTGTGGGTATAATACTACAGTTTCTTACATTGCACTAACAAGCGTTTGAAATACATATTGGGCTCTCGTTTTTTTGACTTTTTAATCCGTTACAAGATCCCTAACACTCACTTATTCCCGTTACTTGCACCACTACTGCCACCTAACCAGTGGCGTAGCTGGATATTTTGGGACCCCATAGCAAAACTTTCATGGGACCATCAGATGTAGAGGCTGTTGAGCAATGCCGCCTGCACCTACTGCATGGATACAAGTTAATTGAGCCATTTACATTCTCATGCAATCTACACTGCGTATAGTCCATGGGCACTGGAGGAAAAGTCAGAGCCTGGAGGAAAACCAGAACGTTAATAGTGAATGCATCAAGTACCACCCGGGCCCCCTCTACTCCAGGGCCCCATAGCAGCTGCTATGGCTATTGCTACGCTATTGTACCTAACCCTAACCAATAATCTTACAGTAACCCTAACCTGTTCCCAACATTAGTCTCCAATATTAACCTCCACTGTCAAAACCTTATAATGTCTCTAGAACCCGCACTTCTGGCAATATTTACCTACCGGAATGGGGAGGCACTCAAATGGTTGTATAACTAGTAAAACATACCGTCAGCAACAGAAATCCACAAGAGGCTTGAGCCTTTCCTATTCCAAAATCTAAATAACATTTTTGGTGGAAGTAGGCCTTCAAAAAACCCCAAAACAAACACAATTCTTCAACTCCTCTGTCAAAGTGATTTACATGAAGAGAATCTAGGAATATCTTCACAGATCTCACCCCCCCCCCCTCCCCTCCTCCTCCTCCAGAAAACATGGAGCAGACTGGTTGGAGAGAACAGGTCCCATTGTTGCGTCTCGGCTATTAATCATGTTCTTGTTGAGATTTGAGGCGGAGGTCTCGCCTGCTCCAGCCGACGTGGAGGATTTATGATTTTTGCTGGGACGTACACTTTCTCCAGGAAGATCGGTAACAGCTGTGTTGGGGTTTTCCTATAAACGTTTTCCAGCCCATCAAGCAGCTATGAGGCAAAGCGGAAGAACATTTGGGGCTGTGCAAGGCCTATTACCCATCACTAACAAAACATCTGGTGGAGACCTCATGTTTTCCAAAGTAATCATTTTTCATACTAATAACGGTGGGGATGATGGTCTGAAAGAAAGGATTGTTGTACTTGTTTCTCCACTTTACATTACCTGGAGATACGTCTTTACGGGGCCCGGCATTACCGAGATGTTGCCGAAGCTGAACTTTGCCTCCAAAGCAATTGTGTGCATTTGGCACAATTCACAAAAGACTTTCACAGGATCCAATATTTGTACAGTGACGAGACATTAGCTTCCCACTCAATTTTCTCTTTCACGGCTATCTGATGTTGTAGACGCAAGAGAATGAGATCCACAGCTTAGCTTGTGCAGTTCGGCAATCCTGACTTTAACTGAAGGGAAAGTTGTTTTTTACTGTATGAAAAGAGAGTAAAAGTTACAGATAAAACAAAAAATAATAAATGATATCCAGGGCACTTAGGAAAACAGATAATATGAGCACATAAGAAAAAAAGAGGTGCCCTAGTTGGATGAAAGCTTCTAAAAACAGTTTAAAAACGAAAAGAAGATGAGGTGTCTTACCTCAATGACGAAATCTTTGTAGATAAACAAAAGAGGTAAGACACCTCATCTTCTTTTCGTTTTTAAACTGTTTTTAGAAGCTTTTATCCAACCAGGGCGCCTCTTTCTCCTTATGTGCATAGTATACCCCCGTACACAGCCTGTACGAGGGGTGGTAACTGAACCTCCGTGGTGACCACCACGGTAGCCATCTGTTTCCTTCTTTGTCAAGAGAGCGACCATATCGAGGTCCATTGGGGACCACCCCGGGGTTAATGATCTCCACCTGCTTCCTGACGTCGGTTGCCCCATGCAGCCCACCTTTGTGAGTAGTATTTCACTTAAATTTTTTCCTCAACACTAACAACTGACATATTGCACTACTGGGCTCCCGTTTTTGTCTCCAGTGCCTTTTTCCATAGGGTGCCAAGACACCCCCACAACATTTTTGATAATATGAGAGGCAGTTGTGAAATGTTTCTCAGTAGAATGAAACAGAGATAGAGAAACACGAAGGGTGAAAATACGGTTTAAATCTGGATGTAAACATTGGTGGCCTAAACGGCGCCACTACACATTTTTGGGGACAGGGCGGGCACTTCCATTAAGATAAGGGGGCAATTGTCCCTGGGCCCATGAGTGCTGCCAGGCCGCTGGCCTCTCCCTTAAAGGGACTCTGAAGTGAAAATAAACTTATGATATACTGATTTGTATGTGTAGCACAGCTAAGAAATAAAACATAAAGAGCAGAGACTTGAGTCTAATATTGTTTCCAGTACAGGGAGAGTTAAGAAACTCCAGTTGTTATCTATGCAAAAGAGTCACTGAGCTCCACGACTTTCAAAGTCTCAGAGAGCTCTGTCTTCTGAAGCTTGTTATCTCAACTGTCAGTCACTGTATTTTCTTTTTCTCTGCAGAAGACAGTTCAAAAGTTCACTGGCCTGCTCTGTAAACTCATTTAGAATGCATGAGTAGTGTGTAAACTGCAAATATTAGGTTGTTAACTGCCTTTTTAAACCCATGTGATCAATAAAGAGCTTATTTATACTGCGACGGTGCCTGCTCAAGTGGATTTCTACAATTTACAGTCCCAGTGGTGTGGAGAACTGAGAGCTGAGGCAGGCACGTCCCTGAACCTTCCAGTTGATGGGTGCTGCTCTACCAATCTGCACTGTTTGTACTTTTTCTCTGCAGAAGACAGTTCAAAAGTTCACTGGCCTGCTCTGTAAACTCATTTAGAATGCATGAGTAGTGTGTAAACTGCAAATATTAGAGAACGATGCAATGTTATATAAAACACTATATAACTGGAAATAAAAATATCAGAATATTTTTTTTGCTTCTAATCTTCTAGTAGTTATCCGTACTACACAACCAATTCATTATATCATCATTGTTTTTTCACCTCAGTGTCTCTTGAACTGTTACTTGCTCCTCGGGGTCCCTGCAGAATAGCAGCATTGGTATCTCACCTGTCCCGGCGGACGGTGCTCTATTCAGTTCCTTTGTGCTCCTGGTCTTCCTCCTGTTGCCTGCCTCTTGTGACTAGTGCATGTCATTACACAACATATGCCGGTCACAAGAGAGCAGGAAGAAGACGGGAACAGGGCGCCTGCCGCTGGGACAGGTAAGATACGAAGCTGGTATATTGTGCAGAGGCCCCGGGGAAGCACATAGGTGTGAAGGGGGAGATCAGGGAAGCGGCAGCCAGTTTGGGGGCCCTAGGAGCTTAGTTTGCTGGGAGTGGGCCCAGGTTACCTTTGCCCCATCGGACCTTGAACCGTCCCTGTTTGGGGACATATGGGAATTGCTGCTTTTCTGGTGTATTAGGAATGTTGTTTATTCAATATAAGATAAGATTACTACAAGGGAGTTTACCTAATAAGCTTGGAAAAAAACAAGAGGTATGGGAGCTGAGGAGTGGAAAAGAGAGGAGGGAATGTTAATGCTAAGCCCCTCCCATTATCACATTAACCTACCATGCCTGCCACTGTGTAAATCTGACTACAGTGTATCAAAGCTGAGTGCCCAGTGGTGTAACAATAGGGGGTGCAGAGGTAGCAATCGCATTGGGGCCCTTGGGCTAGAGGGGCCCCATGGGGCCCACTCTCAACTACAGTATTAGCTCTTTATTGGTTCTGTGCTTGTAATAATCACTTGTATAGATGCTTTGAATAGTAGTGATCATTAACACACTGCTTCCCATCCCCGTCTTGCACCTCTGACACTGACTCAGAACTTTGTTTTTCTTACCAAAGCATCATTTTTAGCTGCATTTTTACCTAAGCTCCACCCATCAAAGAAAAATGCCCAGGCTTTTTTTCCCTGATGCTGTGCAGAGCATGATGGGATTTCCTATGTTGTTATTCACGTTGCCTAGCAACTGGGAGGGGTGATCAGCACACAGGACAGTTGGAACTGTGTCTCATGCTCCCTGTCACCTCCTTTCAACCAAAAAGATGGCAGCCCTCATGAAATCAAACATTTGTCTGTTCTTTTAAAACAGGGTGGGTAAGAGATATTTCCTATCTATTTTAATTAACATAACTAATGTAACTTAATGACAGTATGTTTGTTTAGGAAGAGTTCCTCTTTAATTGGTTTTGGTGTGTTGTATGAATTGTTATCTATAGCATGCTTGGGGGGGCCCAAAGCTAAAATTGCACTGGGGCCCACGGCTTCTAGGCTACGACCCTGTTAGCGCCCACACCTAATCTATTCCTTCGGCACCCCCACAGCTGCAAATTAGCATTGCTTCCTATGGAGGCGCCAAGTAACAACAATCACCACCATGCCAAAACCACCTGATACCCCCAACTCCCTTGATCCACAGTTTGTTCATCCAGCCTCCTGAGCCTCCCCTAATGCAGCTGACATAACTGCTTCACCAGCAGGTTAGTGTGAGGAGGTGATGTCATCACTCACATGTTGCTCAGCCATTAAGGGGCATGTCCGAGACTTGACTGAAGGCAGCTAAGAGTCCTTCAAAAGACTGCAGTCTCCGGGCTAACATTCCGGATGACAGAGGCACTTTGCTTTGTACTAGACCTACATGAGTTTTATGCTCAGGTCATAACCTGAGGAAGTGAATATGTCTGTGAAACGTGTTGCACTTTCTAAAGTATGTAAATAAGTATTTGGTTGAACTCTATCAACAGTTTGTTGTGTCTATCTGGCACCTCTGTTTGTGTCTTGTGGCGCCTCTGTTTGCCTGAACATTCCAGATGAGCCCAAGATTAAATACATAAGCATTGCAATCTTGGACAAAAGATTGTTTTATAAAGATTATTTGTACCAAAGAATGCAATTAATTATATTTGAAAGGTAAAATAATATTCTTGCGCTGAGTTTTGCTTTAAACCTCTATTTTCGTTTAATGGTTTCTCCGCTATCTATAAATATTTGCAGCCACACAATACAGTAGTATCTACCGTATACCTAATGGTTTAATTATCTAACCTGGCTGGTAACATCCTCATCTTCGGAGTCTCAGCACGGCACACAGAATGGGAAATGATAGGAATCAGTCAGGTCTCCGGTCCCCAGGCTATACAACATGTCATCCATTCTCTGTCATCCGCCTGTCCTCAGACAAAATATCTCTGATGTATCTCCGTACAGATTCCTCCACCTTCCTCGGGACATCTGTGAGTCGTGCGCTGCGCACAACAGGAAAATTATATCACTTAAATGAATAGCCAGGCTCCCCGGAACCGTATATAAAGCTAATATATAATTTATGAAACAGATACAGTTCAGGAGGGATCATCAGTGACATTCTTCTCTTTAAAGAGGAACTCTGACGCAACTCAAACCAAAATGGCAGCAATGCAACGCAAACAGAACCTTACCAAGAATACAACGCAAACAGAACCTTACCAAGAATGCAGCACAAACAGAACCTTACCAAGAACGCAGCACAAACAGAACCTTACCAAGAATGCAGCGCAAACAGAACCTTACCAAGAGTACAACGCGAATAGAACCTTACCAAGAATGCAGCACAAACAGAACCTTACCAAGAATGCAGCGTAAACAGAACCTTACCAAGAATTCAGCCCAAACAGAACCTTACCAAGAATACAGCGCAAACAGAACCTTACCAAGAATACAGCGCAAACAGAACCTTACCAAGAATACAGCGCAGACAGAACCTGACCAAGAATACAGCACAAACAGAACCTTACCAAGAACGCAGCACAAACAGAACCTTACCAAGAATAGAGCGCAAACAGAACCTTACCAAGAATGCAGCGCAAATATACCCTTACCAAAAATGTAGCACAAACAGAACTTTACCAAGAATACAGTGCAACCAGAACCATACCAAGAATGCAGCACAAACAGAACCTCACCAAGAATACAGCGCAAACAGAACCTTACCAAGAATGCAGCGCAAATATACCCTTACCAAGAATACAGTGCAAACAGGACCTTACCAAGAATACAGTGCAAATATAACCTTACCAAGAATACAGTGCAGACAGAACCTGACCAAGAATACAGGCAAACAGAACCTTAATTTGGAGTGTTTTTGTTTGTAGGGTTCAGGGACAATCAGGAACACGGTGGAGGAGAGCAAAGAGAAGGAACTGTAGAGGGCGCTGGTGGAGAATGGGGAAAGAAGGCAGTAAAGGACACAAGTCTGTGTGTCGATAACTCTCAGCATATATTTGACCGGGAAGTCCAGTCTCAGGCCTGGTGCACACCAAAAACCGCTAGCAGATCCGCAAAATGCTAGCAGATTTTGAAACGCTTTTTCTTATTTTTCTGCAGCGTTTCAGCTAGCGTTTTGCGGTTTTGTGTAGCGTTTTTGGTGTAGTAGATTTCATGTATTGTTACAGTAAAGCTGTTACTGAACAGCTACTGTAACAAAAAACGCCTGGCAAACCGCTCTGAAGTGCCGTTTTTCAGAGCGGTTTGCGTTTTTCCTATACTTAACATTGAGGCAGAAACGCATCCGCAATCCAAAATCTGCTGCAGCCCGGGAGTATGCGTTTCTGCAAAACGCCACCCGCTCTGGTGTGCACCACCCCATTGAAATGCATTACCCTAGCAGATCCGCACCCGCAAGCAGATCGCAAACCGCAGCGGAAACGCTCCGGTGTGCACTAGGCCTCAAAGCCTAGTATACACCTTCCATTTTGATTGGCCAATCACTGACCAATTTTACCACCTACGTGTAGTATCAGAGTTTACCTACACCATCTGCTCACAGTATTTAGTATCTGTTGGTCCTCGTACTACATAAAGATGGTAAAATTGGTCAGTGATTGGCCAATTTATAATTGAAAGTGTGTAAATCTTGTCACATCACTAGATTTCACATGTCATTACTTAACCATTTCAGCCCGCAGGTTGTTTTCACCTGATGAACGAGAGGAATTTTCACTTTTCATTGCTCCTCCCTTTCATTCCCCAATAACGTTATCACTACTTATCACAACTAAATGATCTATACCTTGTTTTTTCCGCCACCAATTAGGCTTTCTTTGTGTGGTACATTATGCTAAGAATTATTTTATTCAAACTGCATTTTAACGGAAATAATAAGAAAAAATGGAAAAAAAATCATTAAATCATTATTTCTCAGTTTTTGACCATTATAGTTTTAAAATAAAATGTTCTACTGTGGATAAAAGCCATACATTTCATTTACCCATTTGTCCTGGTTATTGTAACGTTTAAATTATATCCCTAGCACAATGTATGGTGACAAATAATATTTTATTTGGAAATAAAGGTGCATTTTTTCAGTTTTACATCCATCACTAATTACAAGCCCATAATTTAATAATAATATACCCTCTTGACATACATATTAAAAAATGTGTATTTCCTGAAGTCTGTAAGTGTAATTTTACTATTTGGCCACAAGATGTCCTCGTGCATTATCTCCTAAGCGTTCAATAAGTACGCTTTAATAGGAAGTAATGCGTGCCTGTGTTACTTTGGAAGTTACGCAGGCATCTCATTGATGCCGGTGATCACATGGACCAAGAGGGGAGATTAATGAATGGTAACTTTGTAGAATGGAGGTGGTAAAATTGGTCAATGATCAGCCAATCATAATTACCAGGCCTAAATCATCTTTTCCTTTAAATCCTAATGCTGCTAGTTGTATGTTTCGCCTCGCTATTTGCTGCGACCATCTCAGCCTTATAAAGAGAGCGGGAGCTGGTTATACGGTTGATCCTTGTGTAAGTTGAGAGGTACAATACTTTTCTTAAAGTCTTGAGGACACACCTCCCAGCCTATATATATATTCGGCGCTCAGAGAGACTTTGTGCTTTATAATGAGGAGTTCATTGAACTCCACACCCCGGTCTCCGCGATGCACTGCCATATTCTTCCTGACAAAGCCCCGCCATTCTCCGCTCCCATTAAAGCCTGCCATGTCTGCACTCTCCGCATATTGAATAATGTCTTCAGATTTCCTCTGATTTAGATGTTAAAAGGACTGCTGCGGTGAACTATCCTACTTTCCGAGCTTGTTAGGCGAAGGCGTCATTGTGATACCTCGCGGGCAACACCGGGAAACATGCTTCGTTCTTACAGAAGAAAAGTGAGGTGCGCAATGATTAGACCGCGCGTCGGTTCTACAAGCTAACGGCGCTTGGATAATGGGACGGCCGAAGTACCAAGCGAGCGTCTCGCCAAACACGTAAACTGCACAGCTGAAAGATACCGTTACTAGTCTATTATCATTATTTTTATTATTATAGGGTTATACTGCACGTTTTCTGACAAGGTTTGTGCTGTTTATGGAACTATTCATGTTCTTTAAAGAGGAGCTGTTAGGTATAGGGCCTCAGAAAAAATAAACACATATATCAGTAGCTAAATATTGGCTGTACTTACATTACATATGCATTTCACTGTCCACGTTTGGATTTCACAGAATTTTTATATAGTATTTGCAGAGAATGATGCTCCTTACAGCTCATGGCAGGTTCCATGTTTGTCTGTCTCCTATGAAGCCAATTGTGATATCATATCCTCCCTGCTTCCTGATGATTCCACTCACAAAATAGCTCTTAATGAATAACACTACTGTGTGTGCAGTGAATATTAATTAGCCATGTGGCTAGGAACAATAGCGGACTCCTGCAGTGTACTCTGCCCGGAGATTTATCAGTGCAGTGAGCTGGGCTGCATTACATGCTGTTGTAACTTGAGCCTGTAACTTCTCACTAGCAGCCGAGGGGAGGGCCCCAGAATGCTTTGCTGTATGGTATGCAGCCTCTCGTCCTTTTTAAGGGCTTGGGAATACAGAGCCTTGCTGTCAGCACACATCAAAAGTAAGAGAGATTTTTGACTTCAGTATTGCCTTTTTGGCTTCCTTCTAAACTGTTTAACACAGGAGAATAGAGGTTTAAATTAGCTTTTGCAGCCTGACAGTTACTCTTTAACGCTTTGGGGACCAACGTACTTGAAATCTAAGTCATACAACAGGAGAAAATTACTGGGAAGGAGGAAGTGCCCCACAATGTGAGGTGTGGAATGGATAATATGAGCTGGATAAAACATACATAAATAGGCTTACCTCTAAAAGAAGGGGGTAGCCCCAAAAAAGTTATAACATTTTTAATAGAAACCAGACACTTGAATGATCTGAACAGGAGATATTGGCAGAGCTTCCAAATGCAGGCCGCACCCAAATTGACCAACTGCATAGATGTGAAGAGCCCAAAACGCGGGCAGATTACACAACTTGCATTCAAAACAGATGCAATGAATGGAGGACGTTAGCTTCCAAAAACAGTTTGCACACAGATTGTTCAATACTTCACTTTTCCACCTCATTGAGGTGCCCTCACGAAAGAGACCTAACCTCTAACTAACAATTATTATTATTATTTAGTATTTATATAGTGCTGACATCTTCCACAGCACTGTACAGAGTATATTGTCTTGTCACTAGTTGTCCCTCGTAGGAGCTCACAATCTAGTCCCTACCATAGTCATATGTCTATGTATATATCATGTAGTGCAGGTATCATAGTCTAGGGCCAATTTACGGGGAAGCCAATTAACGTATCTGTATGTTTTTTGGAATGTGGGAGGAAACCGGAGTGCGCAGAGGAAACCGACATTGACACAGGGAGAACATACTAGCTGGGATTTGAACCAGGGACCCAGCGATGCAAGGTGGGAGCACTAACCACTACGCCACCGTACTGCCCATAGTATAAAAATGGGGCACCTAGCCATAAAATGGTCTACATATTTTGTAGGGAACAGTGTTGCCAATTTTTTCCTGAAATTGATGTCATGCTTGTGGCTGTAAACCTCGGACACGACATTGATTCCACACTACGTGGTCTGTGCATTTCCATCACGATTGTGTGCACACAAGACCAGAGATTAGCTGATTAAGCTGTCAAGTGACAGCTTAATCTCCTGGTATTAATCAGGATCTGTGCCGATTAGCTCCTGATCACGTGATCACTATGATCACAGGTTCCCCCTACGATAGCAGAGCACCTGACTGTCCTCTTAGGCATCCAACCCCATAGTGACTGAAGTACGAGTCTCGTCCTGATGATGTCATCAAGCAAGGACCCTGTACTTGTGTCAGTATGGGGCTGGCTGCTGTGATGCTGGTCACAGCTGCTCAGCACTGGAAAGAGCAGGAAGTTGCGTAATACTTGCCCGCCCTCGCTTCCTGCTGCCGATCTCTGCAGGGGAAAAGTGAAGGTGGGGCCACTAGACCACCAAGGGAATGTTTAGGGAAGGGGAAGCGCTAGATCATCAGGGATTATATATTAAAGGGTGGGGGGAGGGAGCACTAGCTACTGCTCTGGTCCTTAAGTGGGCGAGAGTGGTCAGTACTGAAGGGGTTAGCCTGTTTCAGATACAGCCTACTAAATAAGTCTACATTTAACTTACAGCCTCCTATCCCTGCCAGCATGCAGATTTCAATAGGCTTCCTCCATGAGTACATATTGCGGCGGCATTGACTGCTTGAGTTCGGTGTCAGGTGGTTCCACTAGTAGTAAAATATCAGTAATTTTTTTTTTTTACAATTCCCTACACAGCATTCATTCTCACTTGAACTCTTCTTTCTAAGTTCCAAAACCAAACCCCCCACCTGATGTCTAATATCCCCCCCCCGTGCCTAAACCAGCGATGGCTAACCTTGGCACTCCAGCTGTGACAAAACTACAAATCTCATCATGATTTTGGGGTGACTTGTTCGCTCCTCAGGGTAAAAATCGATAGCAGCCTTCAACACCTGGTGCGCTATAATCGACAAATCGATAAACAGAATACCTTATGTTATAATGATATCAGTGCTCAAACAGGACTTTCCTACTAATCACTCATCAGCCTCCCACTGTATGATTAACTCAATAACAAGGGCTTCGGGCATTGAATACAGTATTTCCAATGGATCCCCTACACAATTCACGTCATAAAATATGTACACACTATATATGCACGATCTAATATTTTGATCAACGAGTCCCAGTATACGACTCACACACTTCACCCAAAGGTGAAGACCACTCTTTTGCTGGGTTCCAATGTTCACAATGTGCTTCTTAAAACACCAGAGCCAATGTAATGCCAAAAGTCCTAGTTGCAAGGACCCAAATAAAAATGTTCCTAATATTGGGAAAAAAACCTATGCATCAGCAGGTATAATCCTCGCAGAGACAATGAATGTGCTCACCAGATTGGAGTGCCAATCCCATCATGCCTCTGCCTCCCCAAGTTATGCTTAGAGTGGTCAGAGTATTGCAATGCCTCATGGGACTTGTAGTTCCACCACAGCTGGAGTGCCAAGGTTAGCCATCACTGGCCTAAACTGAATCTATTAGCGTAACTGCAATTCATGCCCCCACCCCCAGCAAAACTGTTTTGCCCCCCAATATTCACCCTCCTTCCCTTGTCTCCCCTCAGTGCCCATCACGGCCTGAGGGCCCATCTCACAAGGGTCATAAAACAATCATCTTCATACCCATAGCTAGTGTAGCCACAAACCTGATGTGAAGTATAGTCTCCTGTATCAGAGGAAGGGAAGGTTAGTAGTTGGGGTCCCTAGAGCTCTGGGCCCCCATGCGATCGCAGGGACTCCTCCCCTGTAGTTATGCTCCTGCACATCAGGTATCTCCAATACCAGCATTGGGCACCCCAACTCACCCCTTGAGTGCCCTATTACCAATATTTATCTCAGGAGTATACTTGAGGCCTGCCGATCCTCGCGTCCAGATGATCCGCTCCGTGTCTCCGCCCTCTCCTGCCGACATTCTGCTTCTGTCACCCCGCAGCAGAATTGCATGCATTGGTGAGGGGTCCATTCTATTGGCTTCTGAGTCCCTGTGGTCACTGTGAGCCAAAGCCAGGCGGTCAGCAGCAGGTAATGCTACGTATACTAGCAAGATTCCTGGTGGTGGCGCTATTTAAAGAGGGACTATAGTGAAAATAGCATTATGACGGAATTGCTTATTTTTTTTCAGTTGAAATTAATCTATAAATGGTTTAGTCAGTGTTTTCCCATTGTAAAATCTTCTCTCTGTATTGTAAAAGTGGGTTTCTCTTCTACCTTTCTGGTGAACTCCCCCTTTCCACCAGTAGCTGGCCGCAGCCTGCATTTCCTTGTCTCACCTGTTGGTGGTGTCTGACATATGAACTATTGTAGATTTCCACCTGCTATTAGCAGATATTTTGTACCTCTTGCCCCCCCCCCCCCATTCCTTTAGACTAGGAGTGTCAAACTCAAATACAAAGAGGGCCGAAATTGTACACTGGGACCAAATCGCGGACCAACCTCAATGTCTACTGGTCACCTTCTTACATTATAAAGGTCCAAAGTGTCTAATGCCCCCCCCCCCCCCCTACAACCCCTATACTGTTCCCAGGTGTCTAAAGGTCCTCCCTCCCCATACAGTTCCCTGGTGTCTAGAGATCCTCCTTCTCCTATACAGTTTCCTGATGTCTAGTGGCCCCTCCCTCCCCTATACAACTCCTTGGTCTTTAGTGCTTTTCCTCTACCTCCCCATATGGCTTCCCCGGTGATCTAGGGCTTCACCTCCAATACAGCTTTCCTGGTGGTTTAGAGTGGGCCAAACATAATGCAAAGTGAGGAAACCACTTGAGGGCCAAATGTAATGGCTCTGAGGGCCAGATTTGGCCCGCGGGCCGGAGTTTGACACGTATGCTTTAGACTGTTAGCTCGCAAGGGCAGAGCTCTCTCACCCTTTTGTGTCTTGGAATTTTTTATTCATATCATAGCTTGCTCTCTGGTATACATTTTATTCATCATGTTACATCATTGTAACCACCAGTTCTGTATGTTGTGCCAGTGTCCATATTTGATGTATATCATTGTCTGTATATCATTATGTACCCCTTGTTTGTTTTCCTACTTTGTACAGCACCATGGTATATGTTGGTGCTTTATTAATAATAATAATAATAATAGTAGTCATCATAATACTAGAGTTGGGCCGAACGGTTCGCCGGCGAACGTGGTTCGCGCGAACTTAGGTGGTTCGCGTGCGGGTGTCGCACGCGAACGTTTTGCGGCAAAAGTTCGCAAAAAATCGGTTCGCCCCATAATGCACCTGAGGGTCAACTTTGACCCTCTACATCACAGTCAGCAGGCCCAGTGTAGCCAATTAGGCTACACTAGCCCCTGGAGCCCCACCCCCCCTTATATAAGGCAGGCAGCGGCGGCCGTTATGGCCACTCGTGTGCCTGCATTAGTGAGAGTAGGGCGAGCTGCTGCAGTCTCTCATAGGGAAAGATTAGTTAGGCTTAACTTCTTCCTGGCTGCATACCTGTTCTGTTCAGTGAGCCCTCAGCCCACTGCATACCTGTACTGTGATCCTGCCACTGCATACCTGTTCATTGATCCTGCCACTGCATACCTGTTCAGTGATCCTGCCAGTGCATACCTGTTCATTGATCCTGCCACTGCATACCTGTTCAGTGATCCTGCCAGTGCATACCTGTTCATTGATCCTGCCACTGCATACCTGTTCAGTGATCCTGCCAGTGCATACCTGTTCATTGATCCTGCCACTGCATACCTGTTCATTGATCCTGCCACTGCATACCTGTTCAGTGATCCTGCCAGTGCATACCTGTTCATTGATCATGCCACTGCATACCTGTTCAGTGATCCTGCCACTGCGTACCTGTTCAGTGATCCTGCCACTGCATACCTGTTCATTGATCCTGCCACTGCATACCTGTTCAGTGAACCCGCCACTGCATACCTGTTCTGTTCAGTGAACAGTTTGGTGTGTCAGTGTGAAGCAGTACCTTAATTACACTACCTGATTGATGTATACACATGCAAGATGTTTTAAAGCACTTTAGGCCTGTCATTTAGCATTCAATGTGATTTCTGCCCTTAAAACGCTGCTTTGCGTCAAATCCAGATTTTTCCCGGGGACTTTTGGCATCTATCCCACTCCGCCATGCCCCCCTCCAGGTGTTAGACCCCTTGAAACATCTTTTCCATCACTTTTGTGGCCAGCATAATTTTTATTTTTTTTCAAAGTTCGCATCCCCATTGAAGTCTATTGCGGTTCGCGAACTTTAACGCGAACCGAACCTTCCGCGAAAGTTCGCGAACCCGGTTCGCGAACCTAAAATCGGAGGTTTGGCCCAACTCTACATAATACCTGTTCCTGACTTGTGATGCTGCTGCCAGGTGCTGATCCTTTACTTGTCCTTGACATTTCACTTGCCAGCCAATCTTGTGTTGTGTCCAATTATCTATTACATTGTTTCTGACCCGGCACCCTTGACTTTGTTCATTGCTTGCTCTCTGTACTGCGTACTCGGCTGTCTACAAACATATATAACATTGGTTTAAAGCGGATCCGAGATGAAAACCTAAGTATAACAAGTAACTTGTCTATATATCTTTTCTAAAGTTTAGATAGTTTACACAGCAAATCTAGCTGCAAACCACTTCAACATGTAACATAATATGATTATTTATTCCTGTGATACAATGACAGCGGTCATGTTTTGCTTGTCATCATTACACACAGGCAAGCTGCTCTGCATCTCCACCCCTCAGCTTGTAAAAACGTCACTCCCCTCTCCTCCTCCTCCCTCCTCCCTTCTGCCTCTGAAATCTCTGGCTGGTAACACCTCCTCCTCCTCCTGCCATACGCGTTCTCTATATGCTGAGTTACAGACTACCCAGCAAGCTCATGTGATTTTACCTTAAAACTGAGTGATTTCTGAGCGATTGAGAGGAAAGTGATTTTGGACCATCACTTTCCTCTATGAAATCACTGCAGAAATCGCACATGATCTGCGATTGCAATTTCAGCAAATCACAATTGCTATGTGGGCTTCGCTCTATTGACTTTAGTTAGACTAGCGCTTTTGTTGATTCTAAAGTGTGGCTATAAGTGCAGTAGTAGGCCATAGGCCTTAAAGTGACCCAGAGATGGCGAAATACAATGTTTTTTTACTTACCCGGGGGCTTCCTCCAGCCCCATAAGCATGGATGAGTCCCTCGCGGTCCTCCTGCGGTCCTCTGTTTACTGCTAATCAGCTAATCAGTTGAAATGAAGTATGATAGAGTAATAAGCTATACTCACAAAGCAGGGTTACCGCATAGGCAACCACTGTATAGGCAGGTGGGGAGATTAAACCCTGAACCCACTCAGGATTAAGAAGTCGCTCTCCATAGATGAGGAATAAAGTGGGTAACACCCCAACAACAGGAGTGGACTTGATATAGCGTAGTATGGATACAGAGGCGCCAAAAGGATACAAGTGTCTAAAAAGTTTAAAACATGAGGAGGCAGAGGTGGACTCGCCTCCGCCAAGCAGACACAAAAATTGCCAATGTGTTTGTCAAATACAACAAGTTTATTTACACATTCTGGGGGACAATGCAGCGCGTTTCGCAGGTTTGATCCCGCTTCTTCAGGCAATAACAATGGAGCATTAGCATATGTGGTCAGTAGAAGAGCCAGGCACCACTGTCAACTACCGGGACTCATTACCGCTGAACGGAGGACAACGGGAGGTCATAGAGGGACTCATCCATGCTTATGGGGCTGGAGGGAGCCCGGGGAAAATGAAAAAAACTTTGGATTTCACCGTCTCTGGTTCACTTTAAAGAGGACCTGAACTATCTTGCACAGCACAGAAGGAAAACAGAAAGAAATGCACCCTGTATGTATTTAAAGAGTTTAGCCTGTCTAGTTCCCCCTTATCTGGGACTAATCACCACTGTAATTTGATCGCTCAGCTGTGTCAGCTCAGGAATCTTAGCAGTCCTCAGCAGAGCAGATTATTTGTATACACAGGATGTTAACCCTATGCCTGCTTCCATGAAAGCAGGGATGGTCGTAATCAGCCAACTTCGCTACGCTTCGCAATCTACGGCTCCGAAATCAGCCACTGCGCTACGTTAGCATACCGTAGACTACGCATTAAAATACGCAACGCAAGCTTCACGTATTGCGTAGCGTAGTTGATGCGACCGCTTATGCCCTTATGCGGAAAAATTTCCGCAATAATCTGCTAACTATGCGCATACACAGACTAATATAAGCATACATTCCACCATCCAATGCAGAATTGTATGCGTATAAAGGGCAATAAAATTTCTGCGCATGCGCAATGACCCATATAAATCCAGTTACTGCACGCGTAGTTGACTTCGCAATACATACGTCAACTACGCGTAGCGGGTGAAGCTACGCATAGCGGGACTACGACTACGTGGAAATGCGTACGTGTAGTTATTGAACTACGATGTGTAGTTGCATACTACGATGCGTAGATTCGCGCTGGCTTAGTTTACGAGCAACCCTGCATGAAAGCAAGAAGTAGACACACTGTGGATTTATTGTAGGATTTGTATCAGCTGGAACAAGTAAATGATTTTCTTTAAAGAGACTCTGTAACAACATTTTGAGTCTTATTTCTTTTATCCTATAAGTTCCTATGCCTGTTCTAATGTGCTCTGGCTTACTGCAGCCTTTTCTAGTTGCACTGTCTCTGTAATAAATCTTATCTTCTTTCCTCTGTCGGCTCTGTTGGGCTCAGGCTGGAATGTGTGGACTGTGCAGCACTGCTTGTGATAGGCAGAAGCTTTACACGCCCTCTCCAAGCTCTCCTCTGAGCCTATCACACTTTGGTTAGCAGCCATGTCTTTTGTTTGTAAACACTGCCTAAAACTGGCAATTACAAGCCAGGATTGCAGCAGGGAGTGGCAGAAACAGCACAGAGGGGCCCAGGAGAGCATAATGAATAGAATGGTATGCTTTTTATTGTAAGAATTTTAGAGTATTCTCTTTAAAGGTTATTATGCTGTTGTGTATAATTTAGAGCATAGAAGAAGTTCTAAGTTCAGGTCCACTTAAAGCTGCTTTTAGTTATGTTAATATTTTCATTTTGTGACCCCCTATGTATCTATGTGTACATGGACCTTGGTCACAATTACCTCTGCCGTTTGCAGCACGGGACAAACCTCAATCCCCCTCAAATCCCACCCAGTCCCGAGATTCGTGATCGGCACTAAGAACACATCGCCGCTGTTCCGTGTTTGAATGCCAAAAAGCAGAGTCTCTCTCTCGTTATCAAAATATTGCTTCCAAGAACGTAGAAATCAAGATCCGGTGTAATAAGACGACAACGCTTCACATATCTGACAGTGATAAAAGCGCGGTTTCCCCATCAATCCTATAATGGATTTTCTGACAGTGATCAAGTCGTGTGTTTCAGTCTGGCTTGCCCTGGGCTATAAGGGAAGAGGAACAGAAATGGCAGCGATAGGAAACGCAGAAATAAATAAAATTGTAAAAAACACACATATGCAAGAGCGAACATAAGGGATAAAAATAATAGAAATAATACATGAAGGCAAAACCTAATATTGCCAGTGACAGACTCTGGTTCAGCATATCCATTTCCTAACAGGCAAATGGCTCGCCTTCTAGTTGTGAAATGTGTGATTTCTCTCCCTGGTCACAGTATTATGAGAAGTCATCCATTCCCCCCGAAGACAGATTTCATTTCTCTCTCTTTTAATTTATTTTGACACACCTAATTAACTGGATTGGATTTAGTGCCTTGTCTTGGCGTTCGTCGCTTCCTATCTGTGGAATACTAAATTGTAATGACCTAGTAGAATCGGCAGTCATTTCAGAAGGAGAAAAAGACTGTTAATGTGACGGCGTTGTGTTATAACATTCGCTATTTATTAGCTTTATTCACATTTTTATTTTAGAAAAACCTGTTTGTGGCGCACAACTGACGTCATACGTAAAACATCTGATTTGTTTAGAGGAATTTCAATTTGTTCTGTTTACATGAATTACATTTAAAAAGAACCCATGGTCAAAATAAATTGAGATACATAATTGTATATATCCTCCTTCTCCTAAAAATGACTTCTTTAGATATTATTATTATTATTATTTACTATTTATATAGCGCCAACATCCTATGCAGCGCTGTACAGAGTATATTGTCTTGTCACTGACTGTCCAAAGTGAACCTCCGGACTAAAAATCTACTCAGCAGAACTGAAAAGGCTTGGTGTTTCTTTAACAGTTTCGCAGCATCAGGACTTTGTTTTTCTTACCAAAGCATCATTTTTAGCTGCATTTTTACCAAAGCTCCACCCATCAAAGAAAAAAAGCCCAGGCTTTTTTTCCCTGATGCTGTGCAGAGCATGATGGGATGATCAGCACACAGGACAGTTGGAACTGTGTCTCATGCTCCCGGTCACCTCCTTTCAACCAAAAACATGGCTGCCCTCATGAAATCAAACATTTGCCTGTTCTTTTAAAACAGGGTGGGTAAGAGATTATATTACCTATCTATTTTAATTAACATAACTAATGTAACTTAATGACAGTATGTTTGTTTAGGCTGGAGTTCCTCTTTAAGAAAGGCTCACAATCTAGTCCTACCATAGTCATATGTCTAATATACTGTATGTACAGTATCTTGTAGTGTATGTATCGTAGTCTAGGACCAATTTTTTTAGGGGAAGCCAATTAATTTATCTGTATGTTTTTGAGATGTGGGAGGAAAACTGGAGTGAATGAATGGTTTGTTGTCTGTGCTCAATGGTAGCCTATTAAGAGGCCCTAAATGAAAATCAAAACCCACCTCTTTATGATGGCCTACCCACCTCCTACCACACAGTAACTCTCTAAGGAATATTTAACAGCCCCCCCTAGTGTTTCCACCCCTCCCTTTAGATTGTAAGCCTCTGGCAGGGTCCTCCATTCCCTAGTGTAATCTACAGGATCATGTGCTCCTGTCCTATGACAGCCTGTACTTGTATTACTGGGCCTACCTAACCAGCCCATATTGCATGATCATGTATTTTGTACAATTTGTATGTATAACTTTGTTCTATGTGTATAACCCTATGTATGTCATCCTTGTATCATTGTATATATTTATTGTCCAGCGCTGCGTAATATGTTGGCGCTTTATAAATACAATAAATAATAATAATAATACTAATGAACTACTGACCTTTTTTTAATCTATCCCTGCTCTTACAAGTAGTGTTTTGACAGGTAAACTTTTCAGGCTGTAATTTGCTTATCAGTGATGTTTACTATATTCCTGACAAGGTTCTGACAAGACAGAAGCTTCCACTTCCATGCCTAGAAATTAACTCTTTCAGGTACTAAACTAAAACAAGTAAAACAGCCCGGTTATTAATGTTTGGCACTGTACACAGACACACGTTTATCTCATCATGTCACATGTCGCCTCGGGAACACTTTAAAGCTGTCTTTTTAACCAGCCGTGTGTTAAATGAAAAGAACAACAAATGGCAGATGTGATTTTTAGAACTGGGTGCAAGATAGTGGAAATGCAATTGGCGGCTATGTACAGACGAGGGTGCGAGAAGAACTCGACACTCAGAACATACCTCCCAACTTTTTGAGATGAGAAAGAGGGACACTTGAGCCACGCCCCTGCCACACCCCTTTTCACACCCCTGACACTAGTTACGCATACCATGAAGATTTCAAATGAAAAATATGTTGTTTTATAATTCAAATCACACTGTTCCTTTCTATCCTGGTTCATTTTCCTTCATATTAACATTTAAAAATAGGAAATATATCAATTTAAAAGATGGGAATAAACTTTAGAGTCAATGTATCACATTTTTCAGTAGAAAAATACATTTATTTACATAGATTTGTACACCAGTCCTGAAAGAGGGACAAACAAGGAAGAAAGAGGGACAAACAAGGAAGAAAGGGGGACAGAAGGACTGGGATACCAAAAAAGGACTGTCCCTCCAAAAGAGGGACAGTTGGGAACTTTGACTCCAAATATGGGTAAAATCCAATTGACCATTTTCTGCTATTTTGAGTTTGCAATACTGTTTTCACAGAGGCTTTCATTCAGCAGTAGAGACAGGAAGAAGGGGTTCTGCTGTGCAGGGGAAACTGCTGCATGTGGGGGCTGAACGTGGAACAGGAAGTGCCACAGGAAATAGGGGTGGGGCTACACATGGAACAGGAAGTCTGTTGGATATAAGGAAGGAGTAATAGAGTACTATTGCTGTGTGTACTCTGTCCTGTCCTGCTTTGTTGTGTCTCCGGCCTTATTGCAGCCTGTGTGTTATGGTAGCAAATACCGGAGACACAGGTTGCAGTAAAAGCCATAGACAGAGAGTACAGGGCTGCCCAGGACACAGAGGGGGCAGGAGAGCAGCCGGGTAATGCAGATGCTACTGCTGAAACGTATGCAGTTTGCTTCTCTTTGAGGCTTGGCCAGCCAGGCACAGTCATCGTTTACTGTTCTGGCCGGCCAAACACAGTTTTGTTCTCACATTGGCCACAGTAGCCTGCCACTTCGCATATTGGCAGGGTCGGCCTTAGGTTTCACAGCACCCTGAGCGAAACCTGATTTTTGTGCCCCCCCCCCTCATCCTCTTCACGCAAGCGCGCACACACACGCACTCACACACACACAGGCCCATATGCAATTCACCTTTTCTCCTGAGATATCTCCTAGGACAGTGGTTAGCAACCTTTTTGACGTCGTGACATCTCACCAAATGCTCAGATCTCTGTGGCACATCACATATGTATAATAGGAAAAATACTATTAATAACCACGAATAAATGGAAAGAGTGCATTATCCTGAATATACTTAAAAATGAAGGCTAGAACCTTTCAGGAACATTAATAAAAACAATCAGTGGGACAGTTAGCCGCCCAGTCCCCCCCCCCCCCCTCCGATTTAGAATGATAGCACAGCACCGACAATTTGCACAGCACTGACCACGCGTTATAACTGCAGTGCGCCCCCGCCCCCAAAAAAATGCCCCCCCCCATTTAATGTGTTGGTGCCCTCAATATAGTTTGCCAAGCATAGGTGCCCCCAGTATAGTCAGTTGAAGGTCTCCATCACCCCCATAGGAGCTATGGGCCCCATTGCAAGTTTTACATCCCCCACTGCAACTCTGTACATAATAGAGAGGTGTACTAAGACCTGCCACGGACAACACAGTGTCAGAGGTGAAAGAAGGCGATGAGGATGATTAATGATTACTAATATTCATCTATAGATTACTAATATTCATCTATAGAAGTGATTATTACCAGCACAGGACCGATACAGGGCCTCTTTACTGCATTCTACCATAGATCACTACAGGGCCTCTTTACTGCATCCTAATATATGTCACTAAATGTCCTCTTTACTGCATTCTGCTATATGTCACTACAGGGCCTCTTTACTGCATTCTGCTATATGTCACTACAGGGCCTCTTTACTGCATTCTGCTATATGTCACTACAGGGCCTCTTTACTGCATTCTGCTATATGTCACTACAGGGCCTCTTTACTGCATTCTGCTATATGTCACTACAGGGCCTCTTTACTGCATTCTGCTATATGTCACTACAGGGCCTCTTTACTGCATTCTGCTATATGTCACTACAGGGCCTCTTTACTGCATTCTGCTATATGTCACTACAGGGCCTCTTTACTGCATCCTACTATATGTCACTAAGGGCCCTTTCACACCAGATTGATTTTTCGGCGTTTTAACGCCACGGCCGAAGTTGGCGTTTTGCTAGGTAAAAGAAAGTCCATAGACTTTAATTTTACCTTTCACATCTAACTCGGCGTTTTGGAGCGTTGCGTTTCAACGCTCCCACGAGCTTTTTCAGGGCTGTTTACAGCCGAAGTTGGCTGTTGGCGTTTCAATGATAGTCAATGGAAAACGCCAACTTCAGCGTTTTCAAAGCCTTTTCAAAGCGTTTTACAGCTATCTCGTTCACTTATTTTTATAGAAGAAAAAAAAAAGGACGTTTTCATATGGGCTGTAAAACTCTTTCAAAAGGCTTTGAAAACGCTTTGAAAACGCTATGTATTGGCGTTAAGCAAAAGGCTGACTTTCAGCCTTTTCTACCGCAGCCTCTAGTGTGAAAGAGCCCTAAAGGTCCTCTTTACTGCATTCTGCTATATGTCACTACAGGGCCTCTTTACTGCATTCTACTATATGTCACTACAGGGCCTCTTTACTGCATTCTACTATATGTCACTACAGGGCCTCTTTACTGCATTCTTCTATATGTCACTACAGGGCCTCTTTACTGCATTCTGCTATATGTCACTACAGGGCCTCTTTACTGCATTCTGCTATATGTCACTACAGGGCCTCTTTACTGCATTCTGTTATATGTCACTACAGGGCCTCTTTACTGCATCCTACTATATGTCACTTTAGGGCCTCTTTAATTAACTTTGTTTCGATACATTGGAACCTTCTCTAATGTAAGGTAGTCCTAATAAATTAAATTAGACAGGATTCTATATAGTTCGGTATTTAAGAAAGTGTTTTTATATGTACAAGTGCTGCTAGGCTTGCATGCGAGCAAACCCAGCAAACCTTGTAATCTGAGTGTCATGGCTGTACCCTGTCTCTCCGAATCCATTCAATCATTCTTTATTGGATATGTTAGTGGATGAAATGCTGATCTTTTATATTTGAGTTTAGCTTTAGCAGACTTCTTTAAGTCTTAATTTTAATGACTCTCTCTCTCTCAGCGACTCTGAGGCACGCAGTTTACCGCTGCCAGCCAATCCCCGAGATATTTCTCCAGCTGCAAGCCATCAATCAAGCCATCAATTATCCCCCTGATTCCTCATAAATCTTCCTCCATGAGTTCAAACAGATAGCAGCGAAAACCTGCTCTCCAAATTAAATTGAGTTCTGTAGCTAGGGGACTCCCCGGTGCCAGTGATTACCTCGGTTCTCATCTGCGGTCGCCGAGCCACCGAACTTAACATGTTAACCGCACCGGCGGCAGGTCGAGGAGGAGAAGTGACAAATACGTCAAAGTCGCATAACGTCGGCAAAGGTTAATGAGCCTATTAGAAACCTGAGAGAGGGTTTTGGTGATTGGCGGCGGGCGAATCGGGTTAAGCTACGGATGCTCTGATGTGATTGCGGTATTGTTAGCACATTCGTGCGTGCGGCATTTCTCTGGGAAGGTGTAGTAGACGGTGAGGGGGATTAGGAAAGATAGTGAAAGGAAAGTAATGTGGCAACACCTTATTAAAGCAGGATTGTCAGCCATAAAATCAAATTCCTATAACCCACTGCTCTGCGTTTATTATGCAGTCTACATCCTGACCCTGCATTGCAAGCATTCCAATATAATCATAAATGTTTCTGCTGTGATGAATTGTATCTCAGTCAGCCTGGTTCCTTTCTGGTACGTTGCCAAGGAGAGGGAAGCTTATCTTATCCCTTAGCTTAGCTCTCCTCCCACATTCCTGCTACTCACTGATTGGCTGAGGGCAGTTCAGTGTGATAGGAGGCTGAGTAGGGAAATACATCTCGCCCCTCTGCAGAAGCTTATGAATTATGATCTATGCTGTGCTCACGTGTGTTTCTAAAACAAGCTGGATATGACAGTGCAGTTCTGTATACACAAATTCAGGCAGAGGAGTAAGGGAGGAAATTATATCAGGATTGGCTTCAGTCAGAGGCAGTAAAGATGGAAAATGCCTGGAACAGTTTTCTCTTTATTTACTATATAGAAATTCACTGAAATCAAACTGTGCACAGTACAATACATACGTTATGTAAAGTGAACCTCCGGACTAAAAATCTACTCAGCAGAACTGAAAAGGCTTGGTGTTTCTTTAACAGTTTCACAGCATCAGAACTTTGTTTTTCTTACCAAAGCATCATTTTTAGCTGCATTTCTAGCTAAGCTCCACCCATCAAAGAAAACTGCTAATGCTGTGCAAAGCATGATGGGATTTCCTATGTTGTTCACGTGGCCTAGCAACTGGGAGGGGTGATCAGCACACAGGACAGTTGGAACTGTGTCTCATGCTCAGGGCCGGGCCGAGGCATAGGCTGGAGAGGCTCCAGCCTCAGGGCGCAGTGTAGGAGGGGGCGCAGAATTCATTCAGCTGTCATTCCCCTATTGTGTTTGAAGCAGAAAGAAATAAGGAAAGGGGATACATAGCAGTGACTGCAAGCCAGATAACTAGATATTAAGGTGTTGGGGAGGTTGTGGGCCCTGTGGCGCCTCTTAGTCTAATAGCAATCAGTGTGTGACGGCTGGGGTGGCAGGGATGGAGGGGCGCACTTTGGTGTCTCAGCCTTGGGTGCTGGAGGACCTTGTCCCGCCTCTGCTCATGCTCCCTGTCATCTGTAATAAATCACATTTAGGCCTCTTGCACACTGCATGCATTTCAGATTCCGATTCCGCTTTTTAATCTGTTTTTACATCCGATTCCGATTCAGATTTTTAATCTTAACTGCATGCTGCGTTTTTTGATCCGTTTTTCTGTTGAATGTATTCAGGGAAAATCGGAAACGGAATCGGAATCGGAATCGGAAACGGAATCGGAATCGGAAAACGGATTTGCAGTGTGCAGGGAGCCTTAGATCCGGCACCAGCATCTCATCAGAGCTGCAACTCACAGTGACAGCATACAGGAGATAGAGCGGAGACAGCCTTCTTCACCTTTCAAAGGGGTTTATTAAAGAGAACCCGAGGTGTGTTTAAAGAATGTTATCTGCATACAGAGGCTGGATCTGCTTATACAGCCCAGCCTCTGTTGCTATCCCAAACCCCACTAAGGTCCCCATGCACTCTGCAATCCCTCATAAATCACAGCCGTGCTGTGAGGCTGTGTTTACATCTGTAGTGTCAGTCTCAGCTGCTCCCCCGCCTCCTGCATAGCTCCGGTCCCTGCCCCCGTCCCTTCCCTCCAATCAGCAGGGAGGGAAGGGATGCAGGCGGGGACTGGAGTTCTGCAGGAGGCGGGGAGAGCAGCAGACTGACACTATAGAGATAAACACAGCCAGCTCTGACAAGCTGTTTGTCAGCAGCGTGGCTGCGATTTATGAGGGATTGCAGAGTGCAGGGGGACCTTAGGGGGGTTTGGGATAGCAACAGAGGCTGGGCTGTATAGGCAGATCCAGCCTCTGTATTCAGATAATATTCTTCAAACCCACCTCGAGTTCTCTTTAAGCATCTTGTGTTACAGTTTGATTTCTTCAAAGTATAAATAGTCTTTCCTATGTCCTATGTACATCACATATATTTACAGCATACATACAGGAAGCTAGTATTCTAACTAGGAAGCATAGAGAGCCGGATAGCTGGAAAGTAGAGTACCGTTCCCTTTTCCCTCCATGCTCCCTCTTTATATGAACATCAAGGAGTTAAATTCTGACATCATCTAAGCCATACCTCCACACGGACTATTGGCTCAGACTCCTTATGGTGTCATGATACATACCTACTTGATTAATATTCTATGAGTTCCTTTCACCTAGTCGCAAAGAATCCCATGTTGATAAATATGCCCTATGTTTAATGTTCCCGTGGTCTGCCTGTCGGGGACAATTAGACCTGCGGCCTTCTACAAAGGAACGTATTCCCAGTACATGACTGTATCATTTCTCTCCGAGAAACTCTGCTTAAAGAGACCCTGTATCTCAAGTCTTTAGACTTCAGTACCTGAGGCTTAGAATTCTAACATCATCCTTTCAACCAAAAAGATGGCTGCCCCCATGAAATCAAACATTTGCCTGTTCTTTTAAACCAGGGTGGGTAAGAGATTATATTAGCTATCTATTTTAATTAACATAACCAATGTAATTTAATGACAGTATGTTTGTTTAGGCTGAAGTTCCTCTTTAAGTAGTATTTATCTACTTAGATAATAGATATGTGTTTTTTTTTCCTGAGATAGCATGGTTGGCCCTCGTTCTTTGAAGAAGTACGTGCCAGACTGAAATTTCATGAGAATATTCAGTGCCATGAGAGCGGCAATCTCGTTCGGGACTTGCTAAGGTACCCAAACATTTCTTGATTTTCCACTTAAAGTGGACCTGAACTCTTGCACAGGACAGAAGGAAAATGTAGAGAAATGCACCCTGAATGTATTTAGCAAGTTTAGCCTGTTTAATTCCTCCTCATTTGTGTCTAATCACAAGTTGTAATTTGATCCCTCCCCATGTCACATGTCATAATATCGATAATCCAGCTGAACGATTTTGCGCCTCCATGCTATGAAACCAAAAATCGATTCTGTGTTGATCATCATCATGTGAACAGTAGCCGATTCCTTTGCGCTCAACAAATATCTTCCATCCTGCCTGATCAAGTTAATTGATCGATTTGACCAGATATCGGCTAATTTCCATCGATCGATAAGAACAAAAATATTTTAAAAGTAGATTCTCCCCTGATCCAATAAATGATTGAATCGATTGGTCGATTGTACAGGAAAATTGAGTAATGTATGGGGGAACCTTTAGCCACCTTAGAGAAGATCCTTATCCATAATGATGGCAGATTTTCATGTCTTAACAGAAGTTTACTATAAGACTCACCTGATGGGTTCCTGTATACATTTTTTGACTTATGAATCCTGGTCACAGGTCTAGGAGAAGTCATGGAGAAGCATGTGATTTGTGTGATCATCTAATAAATTTGCAAAGCTCTGATTTGCTGTGATCACATCCTGCTTTAGCACATGATCAAGACTAGCTAATCAGATACTTACATATGTATCACCTGACCAAACTGATCACATGCTTCTCCATGACTTCTTCTAGACACGGCCTTCACTAATCAGAGACTTACATATCTATCACCTGACCACACTAATCACATGCTTCTCTGTGACTTCTCCTATACATGACCATCACTAATCAGAGACTTACATATCTGTCACCTGACCACACTGATCACATGCTTCTCCATGACTTCTCCTAGACATGACCATCACTAATCAGAGACTTACATATCTGTCACCTGACCACACTGATCACATGCTTTTCCATGACTTCTCCTAGACATGACCATCACTAATCAGAGACTTACATATCTATCACCTGACCACACTGATCACATGCTTCTCCATGACTTCTCCTAGACATGACCATTACTAATCAGAGACTTACATATCTATCACCTGACCAGACTGATCACATGCTTCTCCATGACTTCTCCTAGACATGACCATCACTAATCAGAGACTTACATATCTGTCACCTGACCAGACTGATCACATGCTTTTCCATGACTTCTCCTAGATATGACCATCACTAATCAGAGACTTCCATATCTATCACCTGACCACACTGATCACATGCTTCTCCATGACTTCTCCTAGACATGACCATCACTAATCAGAGACTTCCATATCTATCACCTGACCAGACTGATCACATGCTTCTCCATGACTTCTCCTAGACATGACCATTACTAATCAGAGACTTACATATCTATCACCTGACCAGACTGATCACATGCTTCCCCATGACTTCTCCTAGACATGACCATCACTAATCAGAGACTTACATATCTATCACCTGACCACACTGATCACATGCTTCCCCATGACTTCTCCTAGACATGACCATCACTAATCAGAGACTTACATATCTATCACCTGACCACACTGATCACATGCTTCTCCATGACTTCTCCTAGACATGACCATCACTAATCAGAGACTTACATATCTATCACCTGACCAGACTGATCACATGCTTCTCCATGACCTCTCCTAGACATGACCTCACTAATCAGAGACTTACATATCTGTCACCTGACCACACTGATCACATGCTTCTCCATGACTTCTCCTAGACACGACCATCACTAATCAGAGACTTACATATCTATCACCTGACCAAACTGATCACATGTTTCTCCGTGACTTTTCCTAGACACGATCATCACTAATCAGAGACTTACATATCTATCACCTGACCACACTGATCACATGCTTCTCCATGACTTCGCCTAGACATGACCATCACTAATCAGATACTTACATATCTATCACCTGACCAGACTGAACACATGCTTCTCCATGACTTCTCCTAGATATGACCATCACTAATCAGAGACTTCCATATCTATCACCTGACCACACTGATCACATGCTTCTCCATGACTTCTCCTAGACATGACTATCACTAATCAGAGACTTCCATATCTATCACCTGACCAGACTGATCACATGCTTCTCCGTGACTTTTCCTAGACACGATCATCACTAATCAGAGACTTACATATCTATCACCTGACCACACTGATCACATGCTTCTCCATGACTTCTCCTAGACATGACCATCACTAATCAGAGACTTCCATATCTATCACCTGACCAGACTTATCACATGCTTCTCCATGACTTCTCCTAGACATGACCATCACTAATCAGAGACTTACATATCTATCACCTGACCAGACTGATCACATGCTTCTCCATGACTTTTCCTAGACATGACCATCACTAATCAGAGACTTACATATCTATCACCTGACCAGACTGATCACATGCTTCTCCAGGACTTTTCCTAGACATGACCATCACTAATCAGAGACTTACATATCTATCACCTGACCAGACTGATCACATGCTTCTCCATGACTTCTCCTAGACACGACCATCACTAATCAGAGACTTACATATCTATCACCTGACCAGACTGATCACATGCTTCTCCATGACTTCTCCTGGACATGACCATCACTAATCAGAGACTCACATATCTATCACCTGACCAGACTGATCACATGCTTCTCCAGGACTTTTCCTAGACATGACCATCACTAATCAGAGACTTACATATCTATCACCTGACCACACTGATCACATGCTTCTCCATGACTTCTCCTAGACACGACCATCACTAATCAGAGACTTACATATCTATCACCAGATCACACTGATCACATGCTTCTCCATGACTTCTCCTAGACATGACCATCACTAATCAGAGACTTACATATCTATCACCTGACCACAATGATCACATGCTTCTCCATGACTTCTCCTAGACATGACCATCACTAATCAGAGACTCACATATCTATCACCTGACCACACTGATCACATGCTTCTCCATGAGTTCCCCCCTTCATCCTCTTAGTGCATGCATGCACACCAACACACATGCACACACACACACACAGGCCCATATGCAATTCCTTTTCTCCTGAGATATCTCCTAGGACAATGACTCCAAAGAAAGGCAATTTGCACCACACGTTATAGCCGGAACCTTCCCCCCCCCCCCCCCCCCCAAAAAAAAAAAAATAAACGCCCTCAGACTCAGTATAGGTAGGTAGCCAAGTATAGGTGCAATAGTATAGGATCTCATGTGTAGGTGCCCTCAATATAGGTTGCCAAGCCTAGGTGCCCCCAGTACAGGAAGTCAGTTGAAGGTCTCCACACCCCCCCCCCCCCGTACAGGTAGCCAGGCGTAGGTGCCTCCAGTATAGGTAGACAGCCGTTGGTGCCCTCAGTAAAGGTAGCCAGCTATAGGTGCCCCCAGTATAAGAAATCAGGTGTAGGTGCCCTCAGTATAGGTAACCAGCTATAGGCGCCCCCTTGGAAGCCGGCGCCCTGAGCGACCGCTCCGGTCGCTCATATCAAAGGCCGGCTATGACGACCATCACTAATCAGAGACTTACATATCTAACACCTGACCACACTGATCACATGCTTCTCCATGACTTCTCCTAGACACGACCATCACTAATCAGAGACTTACACATCTATCACCTGACCAAACTGTTCACATGCTTCTCCGTGACTTCTCCTAGACATGGCCATCACTAATCAGAGACTTAAACATCTATCACCTGACCAAACTGATCACATGCTTCTCCATGACTTCTCCTAGACATGACCATCACTAATCAGAGACTTACATATCTATCACCTGACCACACTGATCACATGCTTCTCCATGACTTCTCCTAGACACGACCATCACTAATCAGAGACTTACCCATCTATCACCTGACCAAACTGATCACATGCTTCTCCATGACTTCTCCTAGACATGGCCATCACTAATCAGAGACTTACATATCTATCACCTGACCACACTGATCACATGCTTCTCCATGACTTCTCCTAGACACGACCATCACTAATCAGAGACTTACACATCTATCACCTGACCAGACTGATCACATGCTTCTCCATGACTTCTCCTAGACATGACCATCACTAATCAGAGACTTACACATCTATCACCTGACCAAACTGATCACATGCTTACCCATGACTTCTCCTAGACATAACTATAAAAAAAGTCTCCTTTCTTGTGCAAAAACAAAAAAACTTAAAATAATAATAACAATAATAATATATGGTTAGCTCTATAAATATTTGGACAGTGAAAACCTTTTCTCATTTTGGTTCTGTACATTATGAAAATAAATTTTAAAGGGGTTTGATGTGAAATGATTCTGCAATCATCCACCACTGTTGTCTTCTGTGGATGTCTAGATCTTTTTGCGTTGCTGAGCAGGAACTGTAGATTTTGCAATGAATATTGTAGCCATTTCTCAGATGGGTTTTTTCTCAGATTTTTTTTTTTAGTTTTTGCAGCTTAGGGATGGTTTCTTTCTCCTGCATGAGCCCTTAGACCCTTAGCACTTTTCTTAAAAAGCCACACACCAGTGCCAGCTATATTTGAATGGTGTACAATAAATGTCTTGCTCAAATCTAGATGTCCCGAAGTCCACATTAGTCATTAAGGATGTCATTGAGGTGCAAATACATTTGAGATGATTGAGAACTTTACTTATTACTATGATACTGAATTATGCTAATGATTATGTAAATCTAAAATGTAAACAAACGAATCAATTCATGCAAGGATAGCATTTGATTGGTCCATTATCATGCTGCTTAGATTTGCATTAACATTTGCATAATTCTCCCTCAACTAAGGTGGCTACTAACAATCTAATTTCTAGTGAAAAATTGTTCGAGCGATCAGAAATTCTGATCGGAAGTAAAATATTGTAATGCATCGTTCACTACACCATCAATGAACCAATCTTTGCTTCCTATCTATCACAACCAACAAGAAAATCCAAATTTTGGTTCGACGAAAATTCATTCGGCTGACATTTTTTTTTCACTGGTTCATAATCGATTGTGTCCACCAACTAAGATTATTTACAACCAATCCGCTCAAAATTTCTGATCGCTCGAATGATTTTTCGCTAGAAATTGGACTGTTAGTGGCCACAGAATTATTTGCATTTAAAGGCAAGTAAAAAGTAGCACCTGAGCCAAAACTTTGGACTTAACTCCTTTAGACGTCTGGGCCACAGGAATATGGGGAAACAAAATTGCCAATTGACTTCCACTGTAGGCAAAAGAAGTTTTGTACTAAAACACCTTTAGACATCCGTGGCATATGGGCGTGCAAACACAGAAACGCCTATAGATGTCAGTCTAAGGCCCGGTTCACATTAGCTTTTTTTTTCCACATCAGAACTGGAACGTACACTGTACAAACGGAATGGATGTGAAAGGATCCAATGTTAATATAGATATATATGTTAATATAGATCCATTCACATGCGTCCGTTGGTACGGATACGTTCCGTACGTTCCGATCCCTGGACCTAAACATTTTCTGGACAGTTCAGCCCAGCGGAACGGATCCAGACAAAAAATGCAGCAGCATTGGGGCAATGGGAAAAGGAACGTTTCTTCACACTAGTGAAGAAACGGACCGCTCCACGGGGGATGGGGGCATGGGCCAACGCGAATCTAATGACGGGATGGTGAGGGCGGGGTGCAGTAGCCAGGCGGGTGGGTGAGGGAAGGTTTATACATGCCTAATCTTCTATAGCAGCCGGCAGTAGAGGCTTCCGTCTTCTTCCGCGTCATAATGTGACTAAATGACGTGTCATGTGACTAGTCACATGACGCACTGTATAGTCACAGTGGAAGAAGAGGAAGCCTCTACCGCCGGCTGCTACGGAAGATTAAGTATGTATTGCCGAGTGAAAACGGATCCGATCAATCATTGATCAGATCCGTTTTCACTATGTGAACCGGGCCACGGACTGAGCCATCCGGATCCGGTGACGCGGAGACAAGATCCGCTCAACCGGATCCTTTTTGGCTGAAACGCCAATGTGAACCGGGCCTTAGAGGTATGACAACAATTGTATTTAATTATTTAAATATTTATGGGTAAAACCTGCCTTTTTAAAGGGAATAATACCCAGAGTTCCCCTCTAATAATCGTTTCGGTCATTCTGAGATTTGTCTGACACCACAGAGGTCTGTATATCACACTCTGCAGGTCGGATGTATTGGTTATAAAGACACATTATAAAGCGATGAAACATTTCGATGACATTCATATATAACTCAATCTGTGGCAGATTTTTCCAACGATATCTAATTGTCCAATGAAGTGGAGAATGAAGAAAACAGCTAATCAGTTAATTGATTTCAGTGCGACAATGCCACGTCCATTTCTATTTCCCGTCCGCGTGACTCAAATGGGAAAAAATGACATTTTGTAAATGAATCTGATTAGCTGCACTAAATTAAGTAATATAAGGTGGCTGAAAACGCAACACCTTGGAATTATATCCTAAGAGCTGCGGGGAGAGAATGTCAGCGTATTATTATAGGCTGTTTCCTCTTTACATCATTTTTTTAGAATGATTTTCATACAGTAAAGTTGCCATCCTGTGTACAATTTTATCATATCTCATGCAAGAGTTTTTGTTAATAAACTGGTTCCATCTTCGAGGGAATGTTCAGTGTTTTTTAAAGTGGACCTGAACTCAGAACTTCCAATGTATCTCACACCTGTTTTTGATTTTTCCCCACAAAATCTTCAATTTTTTTTCCAAATTCCCTGTAAAAATGATCCATAACTCTAAAAAAAACCATGCTCTATAAATCAAAACAATTGCCAACCAATTGCACACCATACAACTTTCTATAAAATTAATCAGAATTTTCTGCCATATTGGCTGGCCAGAACCAGGCCTGAACTTACCACCCAGGAGCCTATAGGCATAGACATCCTGGCACCTTAGACTTTGCCCTCCACAAGCCTACAAACCCCCACTAAACGGCATCGCAAATGTGCTGGCTGGCCCCTCTGTCAATTCTCCCTTCCCTTGCCCGTCATAGGCAGCTACAGGGTGTACGAGAGAGAACGGCGCCGGTAGACTTGGACGCAGGATACAGCAGTATATGGCTGATCCTGCTGCTGCACAAGTCCCGGGCCGTGTTAATTACTATTCCCCCTCCAGGCCGACATGGATAGTGGGGGAATGAAATAATTCGGCTTCCAGCGATTGCTTTTAATTATTATTATTATTAATTATTGTTTTAAAAGCAACTTCAGGTCCGTCTTCTGATGGTGCTGAAGTTACTCCCTGTGCCTGCGATAGCCGTAGTTCCTATTACAGCCTATGGTGGCGCCGGCTGCGCCCAAGTCTCCTGCGCTGCTGCGCCCAAGTGTCCAGCGCTGGATTTACCGTGTTCGGCTACTGGTGCCCCTTAGCATTAGGTAGCCAGAAGTTCCCTCAATCATAAGTAGCTAGAGGTGCCCCCAAGTATTAGGTAGCTAGAGTAACCTCAGTATTAGGTAGCCAGAGGTGCCCCCAAGTGTTAGGTAGCTAGAGGAACCTCAGTATTAGGTAGCTAGAGGTGCCCCTGACTGAAGAAAGTTCTCGTCAGTGGAATGACGGGAGCAGGGTGAGTAACTTCTCATTAACACTCTGCATAGGGAATGAGGGAAGGAAGCACTTGGGGAGGGGAGTGAGCCACCTTTCCACCAACAGGCGCCCGTAGGCATGTGCCTATACTGCCTTATGGAAAATCTGCCCCTGGCCAGAACCCAAAGTTGTCAGACTTTTATGGTCTAGCTGTAACATATTCACCCCCCCCCCTTCCCCATGAGGTACGGTGGGTGATTGGGGCCATTGTGATGCTCCACCTCAGGAATAATTATTCGGGCTGGATGAGTCTACATGATGTTATTGTTGGTCACTTGACCCCGTGAATTTAATAAATGTGTGTGTGTGGGTGGTGGTGGTGGTGTGGGGGGGGGGGTTTGGCATGGTTTTTGGGGACAATGTATTTACAGGAGCAAAATATCTTGATGACATTGCCAGGAATGTAAAAGAGACCTTCTGGCCATTAGCTTCAATTCCTCGCACCGTCTAGCCGACCCGTTGGAAATGTTATTCTTTCCATTTAGTTTTGCCTATTTCCTTAGACTCACACATAAATGCAATGTCCTGTCGTGCCAAGGCGACGGTTCCCGCTCAATCTAAGCGGCGGCAGAGAGCGAGCATTGGATGAAAATGATTGCCAACAAGACACCACTCCATAAATACAAAGAACAATATTGTCTGAGTGTGTTACGAGTGAGCGGGCGGAGGATTCCGCTCGCTGGAAACTGGAGGCCATATGTTCGGCAATTTCCCAGTTTGATATTTAGCGGGGCTGGGATGGGGGCAGCACTTCATACTGTGTGCGGAGCGGCGCTAAGGCAGCGAGCTGTTTCTACCGAGAGGTCAGGATATCTTCCAGAGAAAGAGATGGATTGCCTTCAGCATCTGTTACTGGGATATTAATTTCCCATAGTTAATTGTCTGTCCAAATGTGGCATATGCAGCATGTGAAAGAAAGACAAATATATCAGAAGATGCATGGCAAAAAGAAATGAAAGGATACAAGAAATTCTGGTGGTAGAACAACCTTCATGCACTTTGCATAGCCCTCTACCGCTCCTGTTATAGGCTTAAAGGACAACTGAAGTCAGAGATGTATTCAGGCTGCCATATTTATTTCCTTTTAAACAATACAGGTTGCCTGACTGTCCTGCTGATATATCTTCCAGCAGTAGTGTCTGAATAACACCAGTAACAAGCATGCAGCTAATCTTGTCAGATCTGACAATAATGTCAGAAACACTTGATCTACTGCATGCATGTTCAGGGGCTGTGGCTAAACGTATTAGAGGCAGAGGATCAGCAGGACAGCCAGGTAACTGGTATTACTTAAAAGCAAATAAATATGGCAGCCTCCATACCCCTTTTGCTTCAGTTGTCCTTTAAAGCGGCAGAGACAGCCATACTATCCCAGGAAAAACAACACATATATAAGTAGATAACTACTTGTTCTACTTGCGTAGCGAATGTATTGTACCGTCCACGCTTTGTTTTCGATGAACTTTATATAGTAAGTAAAGAGAATTCTGTTGTTCCTGGAATTTTCCATCTTGCCTCCCTCTGACTGAAGCCAATCCTGATGTTATTTCCTCCTTTAATTTTTTTCTCCTAGATTTCAGATTTCAGCAGCTCACTGAACTGCCCTCAGTCAATCAGTGAGGAGCAGGAATGTGGGAGTTGGCAATGGCAAAAATAGAGGCAGGCTGACTGAGATGAGATTTATTACAGCAGAAACATTTCTGTATAGATTGGAGTGCTTGCAATGTGGGTAAGGATGCAGGCTGCATAATGAATACAGTGCAGTGGGGAAATGGAATTTTATTTTGTCACTGACAATCCCTCTTTAAGCCCCTTGTCTCTCTATTATCCATCTTTTAATACTAAGGCCCTGTTCACAGTGGTCAGTTGCATTGCAGGAAAATTCCGCACGTTAACTCACTGCCCATACTATTCTATGAAGCTGTTCACAGTAAAGGATTGCTTTATTCTAACTCACTGCATGCAGACTTTGTAACTACCGCCTAACGCCGATAGGCGTCGGCAGGTCGCAAGTGGTTTCCCATGGAAACTTTCCATGTCAGTTCACGGAGGGTGTCTCCGTGAACAGCCTGCGAGACGCCGATCACGGCTCACAGGCTAAATGTAAACTCGCGGGGAAGAAATCCCCGCTGTTTACATCATACGGCGCTGCTGCGCAGCAGCGCTGTAAAGGAGACCGGCGATCCCCAGCCTCTGATTGGCTGGGGATCACCGGCATCTGATAGGCTGAAGCCTATCTGAGGCGGCGCAGGACACATCGCCGTCCTGTGCCGCCCAAGGGACGGAGGGGAGGGAGGGAAAGAGAGGGAGGCCCGATATCGCTGCGGAGGGGGGAAGAAGCCTACCCCCACTACACGCAGCAAGCCGGCGGTGATCAGACCCCCCCAGCAGGACATCCCCCTAGTGGGGAAAAAAGGGGGGAAGTCTGGTCGCCCTGGCTATTATACGATCTGTGCTGTGGGCTGGAGAGCCCCCGCAGCACAGATTCCAGCAGCATAGCCTGGTCCTTAAAGGGAAGGTTCAGGGAGGGGATTAAAAAAATAAAAATAAATTTCCACTTACCTGGGGCTTCCTCCAGCCCGTGGCAGGCAGGAGGTGCCCTCGCCGCCGCTCCGCAGGCTCCCGTTGGTCTCCGGTGCCCGACCCGACCTGGCCAGGCCGGCTGCCAGGTCGGGCTCTTCTGCGCTACATTTCCTGGGACTTCTGCGTCCCACGACGGCGCGCTGACGTCATCGGACGTCCGCCGGGCTGTACTGCACAGGCTCAGTAGTTCTGCGCATGCGCAGTACAGCCCGGCGGACGTCCGATGACGTCAGCGCGCCGGCGTGGGACGCAGAAGTCCCAGGAAATGGAGCGCAGAAGAGCCCGACCTGGCAGCCGGCCTGGCCAGGTCGGGTCGGGCACCGGAGACCACCGGGAGCCTGCGGAGCGGCGGTGAGGGCACCTCCTGCCTGCCACGGGCTGGAGGAAGCCCCAGGTAAGTGGAAATTTATTTTTATTTTTTTAATCCCCTCCCTGAACCTTCCCTTTAAGAGTCTATGGCCAGTCTCCATTGCAGTTCACAGTCATTATATTGTGTGCATTATGCAACTGACCACTGTGAACCTAGCCTAAAAGATTTGACATATTTTATATCTTGTTTTCAGGTTTTTTTTATATATATGAAGGATCAATTCCTTCTACAGAACTTCTTCCTCAGGAGAATTTGTCACTGAGCATGTGATTGACTTGATCATGTGACTGATTTGTAAGACTATGCCTGGCTGGTTGTAATCAGCGATTTTAGTTGCTTGAAGAGCAAGAGATTGAATGTACAGATGCAGTTCACTCCGCTGTAACAGCAGCGCTTAAAGAATTTACCGTCTGGAGAGTTATGGATGTGTTTGGAAGGGAAATCCAGAGGAGGGGTGAGGCACGTGAGAAATCTTCAATACATAATTGCCAGGAGGTGATTATAGAGGAGGAGAGAATAAGGTTGTAAAACTAGAGAGGAAATGTACAGGAGAGAGATTGTGGAGAGATTTGTATCTGAGAGTCTATCTATCCATCCAGGGACAGATTTACCAAAAGGCACTGTAGGCACCTGCCTACAGGCGCCTGATGAGGGAAAGGCGGCTCACTCCCCTCCCCGAGTGCCTTCCTTCTGCCTTACCTATGCAGAGTCCTGAGCGGAATATTAATTAGAGGTCACTCACCCGGCTCTCTGCATTCCACTGACCAGATCTCACTTCAGTCGGGGGCACCTCTAGCTACTTAATACTGAGGATAGTCTGGCTTCGTATTACTATGGGGGCACCTGTACCTACCTATGACGAGCAAGAGAAGTAAGGGAGAAGTGACAGCTGGGGCAGCCAACACACTTGTGGTGCGGTGCGGTGGGGGTTTGTAGGTTCATGGAGGGCGGAGTCTAAGGTGGCGGGACATCTGTGCCTATAGGCTCCTGTGATGTAAATCTAGGCCTGTATCTATCTATCTATCTATCTATCTATCTATCTATCTCTACCTATCTATCTCTATCTATGTCTCCAATTAAATTGCATGGCTCCCTCCGTTAAATGTTGTATACAATTACGCTTTATAACGTTAACAAGATACATGTGAAATTGAGCTTGTGGCTGTACTCCTGTGGGATGGATATTAATGATGACTGTAACATTACCTAATCATTTCATCGTTATTGAAATTACTTTGTAAATCAGATTACATAGTCAGCCTAGTCATGGCGGAGCGCGGGGCAGGCTGGAAGGGGGCGCCGCCGCACAGCCTCCCCTCCGTCTCCGCTCATTCAGGCAGCCGAACGCTGGTTCGCCCCAGTTGGACTCACATTCAGAACATTCATCCATAACACATGCAAATGTAATCAGGAGCGCGGTGCTGCTTAGCTCATTTCAGCGCTACATACGCCGTTCACCAATGAATACGCTAATGAGATGTGCGCGGGATACGGAGAGAGAGCCTGGCTGAGCTGCACGGAAAGGTGCCAGGAATGCTGCAAGAGAGACTCTGCTTTCTAAAGGGGCCTCTTCATGATAAATGTCCCCCTCATCAGCTTCCTCGTCTGTCCCACAGAAATATACAGCCGAGTGTCACAGAGAAGGAAGCCTGCACTGGGAGAGATATCCTACGCAGGCTGCCATGACTGGAGAAATAGACCGGCCTGGCTGAGAGGAGGGAGCAGAACGTTCTCCTAATAAGCATATTTACACTGACCAAAAGGAAAAGCAATTTAGCCCGTCAAAGCCAAAGAGCACAAAGAGATAATGTGCATATTATGGGAGTGATGCATCCTGGGAAATCACAGTTGCTTAGTTATCCCTGTACCATTTTATACTGCACTATCATTGGCTATCATTGTTTGTTCCCTTTGACTATACTCAAGAACTACTTACCGTATATACTGGAATACAAGTCGACCTCGTGTATAAGTTGACTCCAATATTCAACCCTCTTAAGCTGGAATTTTTTTTGACTCAAGTATAAGTCTATCCAGCAAAGTTAATGGCTGAACTAGGGGCTTAGGAGGGGTGAATGACTGCACTGCATACAGTATTGCAGCCAGTAACCCCTCCTGTCCCTTAACGTGGAATGAAACCTAGCATTTCTTCTTTGCTCTAAAAGGTTATTTACATCATATAATATACTAACACATTTTTTTTTTAGTAAAACAGGATTCAAAGTGTTAAATCACAGGACTGACTTTTTCTTCTGCATGGGCAGCGGAATCCGAACTGGTGATAACCTTGTCTTGTGTTTACATTCTTCACTTGATACAATTAAGTAAACATTCTCTGACTGTGCAGAAACTTCTGCTAATGAGTCCTGAACTAAAACACAGGTCAGAAATCATTACTGGCGGGATTTACAATAGAATTACAACAGTTATGAATAAAATGCACCAGCAGCTTTCAAAGTAAATAAACTGAACTTTGGGAACTTATAATTTCTAAATGAATAATAATACTTGTGCACAAAAGCAAATATGATAATTGTATGGGTTATAAAAAGTAGGAAAACACATAATTATTGAATATTTTGTCAGAGTTTAAAACCACTTTAAGTGCAGCCAATACCTCCTCCAGGCCCCCAAGTGCTACAATGATTTACTCCCTTTTATGCAGCCCAGTATTTCCCCCTCCCCTTTCCTTGTTAATTGTTGTGGCCAGGACTTTCAGAGCTGTGTTTTCTTGACATTTCCTTTCCTCAAAGTATTACTTACCACGGGGTACATTGCTGCAAATGGGAATGTCACTAATCGTACACACATTACTCAGTGTGCTCAGTGCTGCCTGTGACTCGTGTATAAGCCGACCCCTATACTTTTATGAAGTGAATCAGACCTAAATTTCTAGACTTCTAATTGAGTATATACAGTACTGGAAAAAAGATGTGCAATCTTGCGCTACGGGTACATGGGTGTGGTGAACAATACAAAACTTCAGACACACCTCCTCCCCGGCTGAAGGGATGGACTGCAGTAAAAGGATAAAAGAAAGACTCCGTAGTGTATTATAAACTTTTTAATTGTCAAAACACGCAAGAATAAAATACCCACTCAAAGGCAGTGTTAAATAAGCTTGTCATGGGTAAATCCCATAGGTGGCTCACTTGACTAAGGCGTGGATACGTCAGTCCCTTCTTGCAGCTCTGACACTGTAGTTGCCATTGGCAGGTTTTGGTGCGCCGTATCAATTGTTATGTATAGAGTGCTTGGGGGGGCCCTAGGTAAGGCTTGCACTGGGATCCATAGCTCCTTAACAATGCCACTGTGGGTAGAACGTAAAGTGTCTAGAAACCAAATTCAGATCATAGGGTGTTATGACTCGCCCACAGTGTAAAGTCTTCAGAGACCCCTAGACCCTTAGCTAGTTAACGTTTTCTCCTGAATTTTCTCCCAGGAGATGCATCCCCAGGTGAGTTCAGTGTTGCCTTTTTTAGGTCTATTCATTGTCCCTGCATTGTCCCTGCAGACTGCCCCACATGGTCATAGATTGCTGGAGACAAAGAGAACCAGTATGATAACCAGTATGATAACCTTTTGCGTAGTGATCTGCCAGGTTGTTTTTCTTCCTTCAACAGCTATTGAATTATTTGCAGCAAAAAGTCTGCTGTCTCTCTACCTCTGTCCTAAAAAAAGCGATTCTGTGTACTCAGACAAGTCAAATGTTCAGGCCTGTATTGGAAACGTTAGTTACTAAGAACAAGAGAAGACATTTCCACTTTGCTCTAGTCTTTGCAACTCGTGTTTAATATCGTCACCACCTTAGCTATGTCCTGCCATAATCATAAACCTCCCCCCTTTAAAACATCAAACAGAAGGATTCCTTCCTCTCATTTGCATACCTTGCCGGTGGCAAACGAGGTAGACAGTATGAAAAACGTTTTCAGCCTTTGAAGTCTACTAAAATATCTCCGGCCTGTGATCTGCATACAATGCCAACGGCAAAAGAGGTTAAGAAAATAATGTAGATAAAGGTTATGTAAAAAAAAAAAAAGTCGAGCAGCTAAACTAGGAATGTTTGAAGTATGTATGGAAAGTGGATGACGAAATACAGACCTGGTGTGCCAAATTCCAGATTGACACAAATCGTCTCATCTCAGAATATTCTGGTAGGTATGAAAGCGGAAGTTAGTGGTGGAGATAGGTGGAGTGGAGGTAGGCGGAGAGCAGGTGACAGTGGTGGGTAGTGTGTGTATCAATATCACTAAGAAATGGTTTGAGATCAGTAGAAAAATTAGGAGTGGGGTCACTTTGTATGTTGGGAGAGGGGGGGGGGGGTTGTTTTTCAGCATTTTGGATAAGCCAAGTTAGGGCTCAGAGAGGCGGTAGTATTCTATGTTAAATGGGTTTACGTAAACTGATTAGAAAATAAAATGTTATTGTTTTATGTAAAACTTGGCAAGGATGGTAGAAGGCAGTTGGGTGGAAACTAGTTGTTGACAATTCAAATCACAAGGTAGTGCGCTGAACGTTCCAGCACAGGAGCTAATGGCGCCAAATGAGACAAACCCACATGTCCTGACTTATAGGTAGGCATGAATGCAGGGGCGGGCCAAGGCAGAGGCAAGAAAGGCTCCAGCCTCAGGGCGCAGTGTAGGAGGGGGCACAGGGTGGGGCAGAGGCGAGAAGAGGCTCCAGCCTCAGGGCGCAGACGTAGGAGGGGGCGCACAACTCATTCAGCTGTCATTCCTAATTGTGTTTGAAGCAGAGAGAAATAAGAAAAGGGGATACATGGCAGTGACTGCAAGCCAGATAACTAGAGATTAAGGTGTTGGGGGCCCTGGGGGACCTCTTAGTCTAATAGCAATCAGTGTTATGGCTGGGGTGGGAGGGATGGAGGGGCGCACTTTGTCATCTCAGCCTTGGATGCTGGAGGACCTTGTCCCGGCTCTGCATGAATGGAAAGTTTGAAGATGCATAAAGTAATAAATAGTAAATAATAACGTGCAGACCCTCAGCACCCCTTTCATGTCTGCTGTCTGAGGACATGTGGTTGCCCAGAAATCTGCTCACCATTTTCTAAAATCGTTGGCCTCACCGGAATAACCATCTCACCAATATTCTGTACATGATTTCCTGTACACAGTAATCTGTGTTGCTTTGGCTGTAGTTCTCCTTTGAGACGGTACACATAAATTAACATACTTGTTTTCATCAGCCTTGTTCATATCTCAGGGGGTCTATGAACTGAATCGCACGGCCGTGCTGAGAATATCAATATTCCTGGCAAAATTCCCAAGACGTCAGCATTAAATCACGACCTGTCCACCACTCATGTTACCTTAATCGACAGTCTAATACCCTAAAAAAAAGGAGATCTAATGAAGTTAAGTGTGGCTCGAAAATTGACTTAAGCCGTTTGAATGGTTTGACATGAAAGGGAAGGGAGACGCGGGGAGAGTGACTGGCGCGTACATCAATCCACCTGTTCTAAAATAGATTTCTTATTTCCAATGAAGCATTGACGAATGGTTCTCCGGTGGAGGAGACTGCCAGCGATATGGCATTTCTGAAAAGTCATTTTTCATTTGACTGGGAAAATTGATAAATTGCGAGAGAGATGATAAGAGTATCTGATAATTTGATGTGTTGTTTCCCAGGAACTTGTTGTATTTTAGAAGGAATAAAATAAAACCGTAGAGTTTTCTGTATCAATGGCACTTTACGGAAAGAGCAACGTATTGAACGCTGCTTGTATTATAAAGCAAGGAATCTAGCTGTTTCTAGAAACTTCTCAGTACGTGATGTTTTCAACACACCAAAAAGATATCATTTAGCCTTTGGGAGATGCTGAACGTGTTTATTAACCTGACCTGGATGCAGAATATTGTGGAGGAGCGCTAAAAAAGTGCAGCGCTAGAGTACTCCCTCGACCTTGGGGCTCATCTTACAGAGGCGCATTGTGCTGGGGTACGCCTTCGGCCTTGGGGATCATCTTTCAGGGGACATATGACAAGGGTGACCGGTGCTGCTTGGATACCCCTTTTCAACATTCGAATTTAATTCAGATCCGGATACTCAGATATCCGGATCCGAATCGGATATCCGAATCCGAACTTTTTGGTATATATCCGAACCCAATATCTTGAATCCGGTCGGATTCGGATATCTGGATAGAAAACCAGAAGTGACATGAAAATTGCTTAAAATGCTACCAAAAGCCTCTTCAAATGGCCAAAATCCCTTTCGGAGGTCTCTCTCTCTCTCTCTCTCTCTATTGCTACGCCACACTGCTGCCACACAGTGAATGCTTCGTTGTAGGAAAATTTGGCATTAAACTTCTTGGAGCAGACTTACTTCCTCCCTCTAAAAGACACACATACAGTACATCCCCATAAAATCATTTAGCAGAAACTGCGTGCACAGTCTCTGTGGCGCAATCGGTTAGCGCGTTTGGCTGTTAACCGAAAGGTTGGTGGTTCAAGCCCACCCAGGGACGGCCTTGCCTTTTGTGTTCAACTATTGTCCGAAGAGAACCCCAGATAGCCATGTCCTCTGTCTTTCTCTCTTTCTCTCTCTCTCTCCCTGTCTTCTGATTTTGGCTTCTGCTCGGATATCTGAACTAACTATCCTCCCGGTTTTCGTTTTTCAGATGTGAAATCCGAGTTTGCTTGGATAGTGCTATTCAGATTTAAAAAAATATCCGAATTCCTATTCAAAGTTCGGAAAGTGAAAAAAGTTTGGATTATCTAGGTAGTTCAGATACCCGAATATTGGATGAGCACCACTGAGGGTGACCACCATGATCCTCCATGATGCTCATGCTCATGAGGCCAGCATGACTTCTCTTATCCATGATAAGTGTAAACTGTAATGATAGGTGTCAGCACACAGAGAGAATCTGATTATTGGTGATCTGCAGTATCACCAAGAATACAGATATATACCCGATTATTGATGATCTGCAGAATCACCAATAATACAAGTATAACTAACCTCTGGACACCTATATAGTGTGAGTGTTTGGTGCAACAGTAATAACTTTGAGTGGGACCACCCGAGGAGCAGGTGGTCCTTGGCAGTAGGAGAAACACCTCCCACTGGGAAGTGCGAAGACCTTCCAACAGCCTGAGACTTCCAAAAGGGGTGGAGCTTCAGGCTGAATAGCAGGAAGGCCCTGTGGCTAAGTGACACCTAGAAGGTGGGCGTCACAAGCAGGACTGGAGACTAATCTCTCAATGGAGAGGGATAGCTCGCAAGGTCGGGCAGGCTAAGTCAGCAACACACGGGCAGAGAAAGTACAGAAACAGAAGGCTGATTCGGTAACCAGGGACAGGCAGGGTCGACAACAAGTAATCAGATATGTGTAGGTACCGAATCAGAAAGCAGAAGGATAGTCAGGAATGCAATAGGTCATAACAGATATCAAACAATGCCTAATCTGGGGTGTGAGGTCCGTGGTCTCAACACCCTGGAACTAGTCTGAAGTTTAACACAATGGTGACACAATATCCCTAGTCTTGGGTGTGAGGTCCGCGGTCTCAACACCCTGGAACTAGTCTGAAGTATAATACAATGGTAACACAATATCCCTAGTCTTGGGTGTGAGGTCCGTGGTCTCAACACCCTGGAACTAGTCAGAAGTATAACACAATGGTAACACAGTATCCCTAGCCTTGGGTGTGAGGTCCGTGGTTTCAACTAGTGTTGGGCGAACAGTGTTCGCCACTGTTCGGGTTCTGCAGAACATCACCCTGTTCGGGTGATGTTCGCGTTCGGCCGAACACCTGGTGGTGTTCGGCCAAACTGTTCGGGTTCGCCCGAACGGCTCATTGCCTGGCCGAACAGGGCCCCTGTTCGGCACGAACAGGGCCCTGTTCGCCCGAATACTGCCCCCTATGGGGTCGCAGGCATAAGGGGGGAGCATGCCCCGATCGCGGGGGGGGTCGGAAATTCCCCCCACCCCCTCCGCTAGTGCTCCCCCCTCTGCCCACTTCCCCATTCAAAAGTTAGGAAGTGAAACTGTACCTGTGCGGTAGTGGGTGGCTGGCAGTGGGCGGCACTATGGAGTGACTGAGGAGGAGGAGGAGTCCGGAGAGTGACGCGTTGAGGGAGGCCGGGCAGTGGGCGGTTCAGCAGTAGTACCGTACTACTGCTGATCCGCCCACTGCCCGGCCTCCCTCAACGCATCACTCTCCGGACTCCTCCTCCTCCTCAGTCACTCCATAGTGCCGCCCACTGCCAGCCACCCACTACCGCACAGGTACAGTTTCACTTCCTAACTTTTGAATGGGGAAGCGGGCAGAGGGGGGAGCGCTAGCGGAGGGGGTGGGGGGAATTTCCGACCCCCCCCCGCGATCGGGGCATGCTCCCCCCTTATGCCTGCGACCCCATAGGGCCCCCAAAAGCGGGATGTTCGGGGAGTTCGGGGTTCGGCCCGAACATGCCGAACATTGCGGCCATGTTCGGCGAACTTTCCCGAACCCGAACATCCAGGTGTTCGCCCAACACTAGTTTCAACACCCTGGAACTAGTCTGAAGTATAACACAATGGTAACACAGTATCCCTAGTCTTGGGTGTGAGGTCCGTGGTCTCAACACCCTGGAACTAGTCTGAAGTATAACACAATAGTAACACAGAAGTAATCTGGCTCAGTGTGAATTCCCAGGTCCTCCTGGTTCTAACACACTGTAGGATCTGACTAAGGTCTGAGTGCTTTCACGTAAGTGTTCGCAACGGCAGACAACTTGAGACTGACCAGCAATAACTATATATAGAGCAGCGCTCCCCGGCGCCACCCAATAGCCACTTGCTCTGAGATCAGCTGACCAACCTGGTCAGCTGGTCCCTCCTCGTTTGTCATAAAGGTTCTGCCTCTCAGCGCGCGCGTATTCCTCAATCTGTGTGCACTAGCAGACCCAGCCACATCAGACACACGCTGCTGCATGCAAACCGCCGAGCTGGACGCGGAATCAGCCGCCTCGCTGCCAGTCCGCACAGCGGCTTTTCCGCAATCTATTACATAAACACCAGAATATCTGCTCTGGCGTATTGGGGGCTCATGTATCAGAGGGAGGGTTAGTGGTTGGTAGCCCTCCACTGCCCCCCCTTATTTGTGGTTGCACGTAGTGATGATCGTAATATGCTAATTAGTATTACTCAAACTTTTACTTAAAATGTTGCACTTTTGGCCTCTAGTAATAACAATTTGTAAATTAAATTGAATTTGAGTAATCCATTTTAGTGTTGGGCGAACAGTGTTCGCCACTGTTCGGGTTCTGCAGAACATCACCCTGTTCGGGTGATGTTCGAGTTCGGCCGAACACCTGACGGTGCTCGGCCAAACCGTTCGGCCATATGGCCGAACTAAGAGCGCATGGCCGAACGTTCCCCGAACGTTCGGCTAGCGCTGTGATTGGCCGAACGGGTCACGTGGTTCGGACCCGAACGCGCTCTGATTGGCCGAACTGTCACGTGGTTCGGGTAAATAAATACCCGAACCACGTCATATCTCCGCCATTTGTCTGTGGGTTTAGCTTTGGGTAGGCAGGCAGGGTAGTTCGCGCTCCAGCCACGCTAGCCAGGGTCCCCCCCAGTCATTGTGTGTCGCTGCTGGGAATAGTAGTACACCGCTCGCTCAGCATTCTGTTTACTGCCACTCTGTGTACCTCGCTCAGCCACACTATATAGCATTCTGTTTACTGCCACTCTGTGTCTGCTGGGAATAGTAGTACACCGCTTGCTCAGCCACACTATATAGCATTCTGTTTACTGCCACTCTGTGTACCTCGCTCAGCCACACTATATAGCATTCTGTTTACTGCCACTCTGTGTCTGCTGGGAATAGTGGTACACCGCTCGCTCAGCCACACTATATAGCATTCTGTTCACTGTTCTGTGTCTGCTTGGAATAGTGGTACACCGCTCGTTCAGCCACACTATATAGCATTCTGTGTACTGTTCTGTGTCTGCTGGGAACAGTAGTACACCGCTCGTTCAGCCACACTATATAGCATTCTGTGTACTGTTCTGTGTCTGCTGGGAACAGTAGTACACCGCTCGCTCAGCCACACTATATAGCATTCTGTTCACTGTTCTGTGTCTGCTGGGAATAGTGGTACACCGCTCGCTCAGCCACACTATATAGCATTCTGTTCACTGTTCTGTGTCTGCTGGGAATAGTGGTACACCGCTCGCTCAGCCACACTATATAGCATTCTGTTTACTGTTCTGTGTCTGCTGGGAACAGTAGTACACCGCTCGCTCAGCCAGAGTATATAGCATTGTGTTTACTGCCACTCTGTGTACACCGCTCAGCCAGACTATATACCATTGTTTACTGACACTCTGTGTACACCACTCAGCCACACTATATACCATTGTTTACTGACACTCTGTGTACACCGCTCAGCCAGACTATATACCATTGTTTACTGCCACTCTGATTCTGCTGGGAACAGTAGTACACCGCTCGCTCAGCCAGACTATATACCATTGTTTACTGACACTCTGTGTACACCGCTCAGCCAGACTATATACCATTGTTTACTGACACTCTGTGTACACCACTCAGCCACACTATATACCATTGTTTACTGACACTCTGTGTACACCGCTCAGCCAGACTATATACCATTGTTTACTGCCACTCTGATTCTGCTGGGAACAGTAGTACACCGCTCGCTCAGCCAGACTATATACCATTGTTTACTGACACTATATAGCAGACTATATAGCATTGTGTGTACACCGCTCAGCCAGACTATATGCCATTGTTTACTGACACTCTGTGTACACCGCTCAGCCAGACTATATACCATTGTTTACTGACACTCTGTGTACACCGCTCAGCCAGACTATATACCATTGTTTACTGCCACTCTGATTCTGCTGGGAACAGTAGTACACCGCTCGCTCAGCCAGACTATATACCATTGTTTACTGACACTCTGTGTACACCGCTCAGCCAGACTATATACCATTGTTTACTGCCACTCTGATTCTGCTGGGAACAGTAGTACACCGCTCGCTCAGCCAGACTATATACCATTGTTTACTGACACTATATAGCAGACTATATAGCATTGTGTGTACACCGCTCAGCCAGACTATATACCATTGTTTACTGACACTCTGTGTACACCGCTCAGCCAGACTATATACCATTGTTTACTGCCACTCTGATTCTGCTGGGAACAGTAGTACACCGCTCGCTCAGCCAGACTATATAGCATTGTGTTTACTGCCACTCTGTGTACACCGCTCAGCCACACTATATAGCATTGCGTACTCTGCCAGTCAGTGTGTATATTGCTGGGATCAGTAATACTCCACTCACCGTCAACCACTATATGAGCTCAACATGAGTTCCCCAGAGACCTCCGCTGTGAGCAGCACTCCCAACAACAGCAACAGCCAACGCCCCACGCAAGCTATAACATCCACCCCAGCAGCCAGTGGTCAGCAGCAGCCCTCCCCGGAGGAGAACGTTGTGTCCATCAGTCCGTCGCCAGAGCGATTAATGAGGGCTGCCATTGAGGAGATGATGGGGCCTGATGTGGAGGAGGAGGTCTGGCTCAGGCCAGCATCCCAAGTTAATGTTGAGGACGATGAGGGGTCTGTGTCTGGGGATGTTGGGGTGGCAGAGGTGGTGGGTGGGTCAGACTCAGGAGAAGAGTTGTATGATGAGGATGATGATCGGGACCATCTGTATGTGCCTCAGAGTCCGACCCCGGAAAACATGTTGTATCGTGTGTTTAGGTACTAAAATCTGCGTTCCCTCCCAGTAGTGTTGGGCGAACAGTGTTTGCCACTGTTTGGGTTCTGCAGAACATCACCCTGTTCGGGGTGACTATATAGCAGACTATATAGCATTGTGTTTAATGCCACTCTGTGTACACGGCTCAGCCACACTATATAGCATTGTGTTTACTTCCACTCTGTGTCTGCTGGGAACAGTAGTACACCGCTCACCCGCCACTGTATAGCATTGTGCTCTGTGTCACTGCTGACAATAGTGGTACACCGCTCACCCACCACTGTATAGCATTTCTGTACTGCCACTGTACTGCTGCCAGTCAGCGTGTACTTTAAGGATAAGTGAAATGAGGAAGAAATCCGGTGAAAGAGGGAGGGGCAAGGGAAGAGGTGTTTCCCCTGACGGTTCACGTACAGGCCACAGGGGAGCACCCAAGAAAACCCACTCAATACTGCCCATGTTGTCCAGGACAACAACCCTCACAGATCCAAAAGAACAGGACCAGATAATTACTTGGATGACCTCTCAAGCGTCCAGCAGTGGGTTAAGCAGCACCAGCACATCACGCACGAGGTCCGAGTCCTCAGCCAGTTAAAGTCTGGGCTTTCTTTGAAGACTGCACTGAGGATGTTACCATGGCGATTTGCAAGGTGTGCAAGACCCGCCTGAGCAGGGGGAAAAGTATTAACAACCTCTCCACCACCAGCATGAGCCGCCACATTCTATCCAAACATCCCACTCTGTGGGCAAACGCGGCAGGACAGGGTACCACCAGCAACACTGCCTCCCTTGGGTTCACCAGACTCACCACCAGACCCGCCTCAGCAGCAGCAGTAGCCCAGCCATTGCGTGGTTCACAACATTCACAAACATCAGACGATGCTGACACTGTCACTTTCCGGACTAGTGCTCTTGAGGTCTCCCAGTGTTCATCAAACACAACAACCAACAGCCCTTCGGTGTGCAGCGCTACGGTTGAGTTGTCTGTTTCTGAGATGTTTGAGCACAAGAGGAAATTGCCAGCAAATGACCCCCGGGCCGTGGCAGTAACAGCCAGCCAGCATAGCCAAGCTTCTGGCCTGCGAAATGCTGCCATATCGAGTGGTGGAGACAAACAGCTTCAAGGGCATGATGTCAGTGGCCATCCCACGTTACGTGGTTCCCAGCCGCTACCACTTTGCGCGCTCTGCAGTGCCTGAGTTGCATGAGCACGTGGTCAGCTAAATAACCCGAAGCTTGAAGAATGCCGTTGCCTGCAAGGTTCACCTCACCACTGACACCTGGACGAGTGCGTTCGGCCAGGGTCGATACATCTCCCTTACCGCGCACTGGGTGAACCTTGTGGAGCCTGGCAGCGATTCCTCACCTGCTACGGCGCGGGTGTTGCCCACGCCGCAAACAGCTGGATAACAACAGCAGCACCTACCTCTCTGACTCCTTCTCCTCCAACGCATCTCAAAGCTGTACCTCATCCGGAAATGCTAACCCAGCACCAGCAGCAGTAGGATCGTGGAAGCAGTGCAGCACAGCTGTTGGCATGCGTCAGCAAGCGTTGCTGAAGCTGATCTGCCTTGGGGATAAGCAGCACACAGGGGAGGAAATTTGGAGGGGAATAAAGGAACAGACGGATTTGTGGCTGGCACCGCTGGACCTGAAACCGGGCATGAAGCTAGACACCTGGCACGAACTGGCAATGTACGCAATAGAGGTGCTGGCTTGCCCGGCAGCCAGCGTTATGTCGGAACGCTGTTTCAGTGCTGCCGGAGGCATCATCACAGATCGGCGTATCCGCCTCTCCACAGAAAATGCAGACCGTCTGACTCAAATTAAAATGAATCAATCCTGGATTGGAAACGACTACGCAACACTCCTGGACCCCAACCAAGTAACATGACCGATGAACATCTGGGATGGTTTAGCGTTTCCGGTCCCTGTTTATTGAACCTCTCATCTGTATTACATTTATGACTGCATGGCGGCAAAAAGCATTGCTGCTATATCCGCACGCTTTTTGTCCTCATGCAAGGCCTGGGTTGTTGTGTCTCACAAAGCGTGGCCTTCTCCTCCTGCGCCTCCTCCTGTTCCATCACGTGTGCTGCTGCTGCTGCTGGGTTACCGTTGCCGCGTGGTCCCTGTTTATTGAACCTCTTATCTTTATTACATTTATGACTACATGGCGGTACAAAGCATGCTATCCGCACGCTTTTTGTCCTCATGCAAGGCCTGGGTTGTTGTGTCTCACAAAGCGTGGCCTTCTCCTCCTGCGCCTCCTCCTGTTCCATCACGTGTGCTGCTGCTGCTGCTGCTGCTGGGTTAGCGTTGCCGCGTGGTCCCTGTTTATTGAACCTCTTATCTTTATTACATTTATGACTACATGGCGGTACAAAGCATGCTATCCGCACGCTTTTTGTCCTCATGCAAGGCCTGGGTTGTTGTGTCTCACAAAGCGTGGCCTTCTCCTCCTGCGCCTCCTCCTGTTCCATCACGTGTGCTGCTGCTGGGTTAGCGTTGCCGCGTGGTCCCTGTTTATTGAACCACTTATCTTTATTACATTTATGACTGCATGGTGGTACAAAGCATGCTATCCGCACGCTTCTTGTCCTCATGCAAGGCCTGGGTTGTTGTGTCTCAAAGCGTGGCCTTCTCCTCCTGCGCCACCCTCCTCCTGTTCCATCACGTGTGCTGCTGCTGGGTTAGCATTACCGGTCCCTTTTCCTGGAACCTCTTATATGTATTACATTTATGACTGCATGCCGACAAAAAGCATGTTACCTGTGCAAAGAAAACAGACATTTCCCGCATTTAAAAGACAGTTTTCCCTTTGAAACTTTAAAATCGATTTTCTCAAAAACTATAAGCTCTTTTTGCTAAATTTTTTTTTTCCTCTTGTACCCACTCCCAAGGTGCACATACCCTGTAAATTTGGGGTATGTAGCATATAAGGAGGCTTTACAAAGCACAAAAGTTCGGGTCCCCATTGACTTCCATTATGTTCGGAGTTCGGGTCGAACACCCGAACATCGCGGCCATGTTCGGCCTGTTCGGTCCGAACCCGAACATCTAGATGTTCGCCCAACACTAATCCATTTGCAATTTTGCATGATTTTGTGTAATGTTGTGCAAGCGTTATTGGTTACAGGGGTTACAGGGCAAACCTCTATGAATGTGCCCTTCTCCTGCATCTCGTGTTTTGTTTATTTTCTGATGTTCTGCCCGGCAGTACATCGGTACCAATGGGGTGAGTAGTTAGAGAGGACGGATCCTCCTATTGGGTGGCTCCTTTGCCTGTACATTTTACTGAATGCTAATTGTTGGTTACCGACAGCTCTGGGCTGGAGGTATAATATGTTTTATCTCATGCGTCAATCTTTGTGAATTGACATTTATTGAGGTATTTACTGCACAAGTCAATCATTTACCTCACTAGTTGGTAATTTTCCTTTTCCATGCGGTAACAGCCTTAGTGAAATGACATTTGACAAGGTATTTGGTAAAATTCACTGTTTTCTGCTTGACCAAATGCAGTAAGGCCAGTGCTGGTCGTAATGGAGAAAGCTACGCTTACGGATCATTACGCGTAATTTTACGCTATTACGCATTACGAAATTACGCTTACGGCATAGACAGTCAATTTCGGTACATGTCTATAATTACGCATAGCACTTACGCAATTACGCGTAAGTATACCGTAATTCAGGTTATTACGTTATAGGTTTACGCGTAAAATCCTACTAGCAATTAATGCGTAAGGTCATGCTGCCAAGCGGAAAAGTTGACGCATGGATCAATGTTAGGTAGCCACCGACTTTAAGGGTTAATAGCAAAGCCCCCTTAAGTGCTAAGAGCCTCAAATTTGGAGAATATATTAAGGAGATCAGAAGGAATAAGAGGAAATTTTTTTTTTTCAAAAAGACCTTATAGTTTTTGAGAAAATCGATGTTAAAGTTTCAAAGGAAAAATATATACATTTAAAAACCCGCCGACTTTAACGGTTAATAGCAAAGCCTGCTTAAAATTTAGGAACACCAAATTCACAGGGTATATTAAGGGGATCAGTGGGAATAAGAGGAAAATTTTTTTTTCAAAAACACCTTATAGTTTTTGAGAAAATCGATTTTTAAGTTTCAAGGGCGAAAATGTCTTTTAAATGCGGAAAATGTCAGTTTTTTTTGCACAGGTAACAATAGTGTTTTATTTTCATAGATTCCCCCAAGTGGGAAGAGTTTTACTTACTTCGTTCTGAGTGTGGGAAATATAAAAAAAAACGACGTGGGGTCCCCCCTCCCAGACCTCTTTAACCCCTTGTCCCCCATGCAGACTGGGATAGCCAGAATGCGGAGCACCGGCCGCGTGGGGCTCCGCACCCTGACTATACCAGCCCGCATGGTCCATGGATTGGGGGGTCTCGGAAGGGGAGGGGCAGCCAAGCTTTCCCCTCCCCCTCCGAGCCCTTGTCCAATCCAAGGACAAGGGGCTCTTCTCCACCTCCGATGGGCGGTGGAGGTGGAGGCCGCGATTTCCTGGGGAGGGGTTCATGGTGGCATCTGGGAGTCCCCTTTAAAAAGGGGTCCCCCAGATGCCCACCCCCCTCCCAGGAGAAATGAGTATAAAGGTACTTGTAGTACCCCTTACCCATTTCCTTTAAGAGTTAAAAGTAAATAAACACACAAGAAAAAGTATTTTAATTGAACAAAAAACATAACCACGAAAAAAGTCCTTTAATATTCTTAATTAACCATTAATACTTACCTGTCCCTTTAAAAGCCAGTTCCCACGCAATATCCTCGGAAATATACTAATCAGTTACAATGTAACAAAGTTATTATAATGTAACAACTTTGTTACATTGTAACTACGCCGCACCCGACATCACTCACCGCCGCCGCCGCCACCGCGTCTGCGCTGCACGGACCGACAGAGCTCTGAGCTATAGCTCAGAGCTCTCTAAGCATCTTTGTATTTGGGCTCCAAGGAGCCCCATTGGTCCTTAGCAGACCAATGGGGTTCCTTCTGATTTGAAGGAACCCCATTGGTCTGCTAAGGACCAATGGGGCTCCTTGGAGCCCAAATACAAAGATGCTTTCTGTCGGGTGAAGGGACGCTAAGTCCCCGCCGGCTCCGCTGCCCTCCCCGCCTCTCCCACATGTCACCTATATACATGCTGGCATCCATGGGTGCCAGCATGTATATGAGTGACAGGTGTGGGCGGAGTGGACGGCGGGAGCCGGCGGGGACTAGCGTGTATGCGGCGGCCGGCGGGTGAGCGGCGAGTGACGTCGGGTGCGGTGGTGTTACAAAGTAACAAAGTTGTTACATTGTAATAACTTTGTTACATTGTAACTGATTAGTATATTTCCGAGGATATTGCGTGGGAACTGGCTTTTAAAGGGACAGGTAAGTATTAATGGTTAATTAAGAATATTAAAGGACTTTTTTCGTGGTTATGTTTTTTGTTCAATTAAAATACTTTTTCTATGTGTTTGTGTGTTTATTTACTTTTAACTCTTAAAGGAAATGGGTAAGGGGTACTACAAGTACCTCTATACTCATTTCTCCTGGGAGGGGGGTGGGCATCTGGGGGACCCCTTTTTAAAGGGGACTCCCAGATGCCACCATGAACCCCTCCCCAGGAAATCGCGGCCTCCACCTCCACCGCCCATCGGAGGTGGAGAAGAGCCCCTTGTCCTTGGATTGGACAAGGGCTCGGAGGGGGAGGGGAAAGCTTGGCTGCCCCTCCCCTTCCGAGACCCCCCAATCCATGGACCATGCGGGCTGGTATAGTCAGGGTGCGGAGCCCCACGCGGCCGGTGCTCCGCATTCTGGCTATCCCAGTCTGCATGGGGGACAAGGGGTTAAAGAGGTCTGGGAGGGGGGACCCCACGTCGTTTTTTTTTTATATTTCCCACACTCAGAACGAAGTAACCAAAACTCTTCCCACTTGGGGGAATCTATGAAAATAAAACACTATTGTTACCTGTGCAAAAAAAACTGACATTTTCTGCATTTAAAAGACATTTTCGCCCTTGAAACTTAAAAATCGATTTTCTCAAAAACTATAAGGTCTTTTTGAAAAAAAAATTTTTCCTCTTATTCCCACTGATCTCCTTAATATACCCTGTGAATTTGGTGTTCCTAAATTTTAAGCAGGCTTTGCTATTAACCGTTAAAGTCGGCGGGTTTTTAAATGTATATATTTTTCCTTTGAAACTTTAACATCGATTTTCTCAAAAACTATAAGGTCTTTTTGAAAAAAAAATGTTTCCTCTTATTCCTTCTGATCTCCTTAATATATTCTCCAAATTTGAGGCTCTTAGCACTTAAGGGGGCTTTGCTATTAACCCTTAAAGTCGGCGGCTTTTTTATATTATACGGGAGCGTAATATTACGCGATTACGGCAGACTGTGTAATTTCAATGGGAGTTTACTGTCTTACGCGTAATTTGTTATGCGTAAAACGTAACCGTACGGTCTATGCGTAATTAATTACGCGTAAAACCGTAGCCTTACACGTAACGCTTACGGTGCATTTGTAGTGAATTACGATGCGTAATTACGCTAATGCGTAATTTCGGCCCAGCACTGAGTAAGGCTTTGTGAATTGAAGCCATAATGTTTAATGTTAACGTTAGTTAAACCTTTCTCCTGCCAGACACAGTGCTTGAAAGCTGCAACCACTAGGGGGCGCTCTATAGTCCACCCTGCAGTGTGATTCTGCAGCGACCCTATACCCTATACTTTGTATCGAATCGCAATCACTCCAGAAATGCTGCAGGATTCGCGATTGTGACTTGGAGAAATCGCTATCTCTCCTGTGAAATCACCCCAAATAGTGATGACCACAATCAGCTAATTACGAAATTTCACGTGCATTTTTGCAATTACTTCTATACGTAATTATGATTTGTAAAATCCAATCGATTTCTTATAAGCATTCGTAATTTTGCATACATCTTCGCGTTATTTTTGTGTAATTTTATCCCGACTTTAGCAGTAAATATCAAAGCCCCCATACATTGACACCAAAATTGCTACATATTTTATGGAGAATAGAGGGTATAAGTAAAATAAAATAATTTTTCAAAAAGAACTTGTAGGTTTTGAGAAAATTGATTTTAAAAATGCAAAGAAAAATGCTTCTTTAACTTTACAAAAATTACAGTTTAAAAACATTTTACCTTTGTATTTTTTTTACTTGTTCTCGGTATTCCCCTTAACATACTTAGCAATTTTGGTGATGATAGCAAGTATGCGGGATTTGTTATTAACCTCCAAATTTGGCATAAAATTACACACAATTACAGATTAATTATGTTTGCGTGCAAAATTAATTACACATTTTCCCCAAAATTTTGTATTAACATTTTGTAATGTAATTAACAAATTACAATGCAAAATTATGATTGTACGAAAAGTGTGTTCATCACTAACCCCATTTGTTTTTCATTAGCCTAGTGTTTCATTTTTTTTTAATCGCTGGCCACTCCAATGCATGGCTGACACAGCTGCTAATGGCCCGGGCCCTAAAGGAGAACAGACTATTGTATTTACCACCATTTTTTATTTACTAGAACAGCTTTTAACTAGTTAAACACAGGGCTTACAACCTCAGTGCAGAGAAACCTGGAGGCATCCCAACTGGAGATAATGTTATCTTGCGTTTACTTAATTGTATCAAGTGAGGAATGTGACACATTCTCTGACTGTGCAGACTCTCCTGAACACAGACAGACAATCGGAAAGCATTTCTGCTTTCAATACAAGATGAATAAAACCAGTTATGAATAAAATGTCAGCTCTCAGAGCAAAAAAATGTATTTTGGAAACTTGTCATTTCTAAATGAATAATAATACTTATACACAAATGCAAATATGATAACCGTATGGCATATAAAATGTAGGAAAACATGTTTTTATTGAATATTATGTCAGGGTTTTATACCGCTGGGCATTTGCTGGGGGTTATGCTATTGGTGGTGGGGGGCACTCTTGTATATATGTAAACTAATTCTACTGTTAATATGTATAGCATCTCTTTGAAAAAGCCGTGAGGTGAAACATGTCAGAGATATACATCACAGCACCTGTATTATAGAGCACCATTCACCCTGTATATACCTTTTCAGCCGTTCTGAATGTATGCACCAATACTTGATGAGAACTCCATGCCTGGGTTATACACCTGACAGGGAGATTCTTGGAGTGCAGCACTCAGTGTCAGCGGGGCCTGATTGTATTTTATATGGAATAGCTACACCATACTCTGTTTGGCTGTGCCAAGAGTGTGGGGGATCAGCAAAGACCTCCATTTTGAGCAGCTCTCACTGCACATTGATATCAGTGACCCCATCTGAAGAAACATATGACGATATGATTTCACTGTACCTATTTTAGTATTTACTCGTTTACAAGTGATACGCTTGCTATCTTTTATGTACACATAGGGCTTGTCCATCCGGACTTGTTTGTTACTATTTCCCTTGTACTCCTCTCGGCAGTGTTTTTTATACCGCTTTAACAGCTGCCGATATGATAGCTGTGCGGTCTCAGGTCTGTGGCTGCAGTTACACTTTATAAACGCTGGAACCATTGCTGTAAGGATGACAAGATGAATAAGTGACAGCTATGTCAATGTGGATTGGATGTGGAGTACATGCAGCATGTAATATTCTGCAGAAAACAATAGATAAACTCTCCTAATTTGTGTTCCCATTAGCCCGCCGCTCCGACGCCCGTACATCACTCTGCACTTGCCTTGCGACGCCGCGCTTTTACTTGTCCAAATTGCTAATTCGCAGCGCACACCATCTCCATCCTCAGAACTGACAGACTCTTCTTCTTACATTTGTGTTGCATTAAGTCCCATTATAAGAGATTAGGTTGCAAATCCCTTCATAAAGGGATAAGACACCGAGTGCGAGCCGGGGAAGGAAAAAGCGCTCTCTCTGTACGCGGAGCATCAAAGCCATCCCAATGCTCGCAAGACGCCAACACTCCTTCAACATTCCCTGTCACTCCTGCAAACTGCCCGCCTGACAGAGGAGTCATAATAGATTCTCTCCCAGTGTTTGATTTGTGCTTGTTGTAGGAAATATACTCCATTTTCTTCAAAAGGCCCTGTAGTGACATATAGCAGAGTGCAGTAAAGAGGCCCTGTAGTGACATATAGCAGAGTGCAGTAAAGAGGCTCTGTAGTGACATATAGCAGAATGCAGTATAGAGGCCCTGTAGTGACATATAGCAGAATGCAGTAAAGAGGCTCTGTAGTGACATATAGCAGAATGCAGTAAAGAGGCCCTGTAGTGACATATAGCAGAATGCAGTAAAGAGGCCCTGTACTGACATATAGCAGAATGCAGTAAAGAGGCCCTGTAGTGACATATAGCAGAATGCAGTAAAGAGGCCCTGTAGTGACATATAGCAGAATGCAGTAAAGAGGCCCTGTAGTGACATGTAGTAGAATGCAGTAAAGAGGCCCTGTAGTGACATATAACAGAATACAGTAAAGAGGCCCTGTAGTGACATGTAGTAGAATGCAGTAAAGAGGCCCTGTAGTGACATATAGCATGCAATAAAGAGGCCCTGTAGTGACATAAAGCAGAATGCAGTAAAGAGGCCCTGTAGTGACATATAGCATGCAATAAAGAGGCCCTGTAGTGACATATATAGCAGAATGCAGTAAAGAGGCCCTGTAGTGACATATAGCAGAATGCAGTAAAGAGGCCCTGTAGTGACATATAGCAGAATGCAGTAAAGAGGCCCTGTAGTGACATATAGTAGAATGCAGTAAACAGGCCCTGTAGTGGCATATAGCAGAATGCAGTAAAGAGGCCCTGTAGTGACATATAGTAGAATGCAGTAAACAGGCCCTGTAGTGGCATATAGCAGAATGCAGTAAAGAGGCCCTGTAGTGACATATAGCATGCAATAAAGAGGCCCTGTAGTGACATATATAGCAGAATGCAGTAAAGAGGCCCTGTAGTGACATATAGCAGAATGCAGTAAAGAGGCCCTGTAGTGACATGTAGCAGTATGCAGTAAAGAGGCCCTGTAGTGACATATAGTAGAATGCAGTAAACAGGCCCTGTAGTGGCATATAGCAGAATGCAGTAAAGAGGCCCTGTAGTGACATATAGTAGAATGCAGTAAAGAGGCCCTGTAGTGACATATAGCAGAATGCAGTAAAGAGGCCCTGTAGTGACATATAGTAGAATGCAGTAAACAGGCCCTGTAGTGGCATATAGCAGAATGCAGTAAAGAGGCCCTGTAGTGACATATAGCAGAATGCAGTACAGAGGCCCTGTAGTGACATATAGCAGAATGCAGTAAAGAGGCCATGTAGTGGCATATAGCAGAATGCAGTAAAGTGGCCCTGTAGTGACATATAGCAGAATGCAGTAAAGAGGCCCTGTAGTGACATATAGCAGAATGCAATAAAGAGGTCCTGTAGTGATATATAGTAGAATGCAGTAGAGGCTCTGTAGTGACATATAATAGAATGCAGTAAAGAGGCCCTGTAGTGACATATAGCAGAATACAGTAAGGAGGCCCTGTAGTGACATATAGCAGAATGCAGTAAAGAGGCCCTGTAGTGACATATAGCAGAATGCAGTAAAGAGGCCCTGTAGTGACATATAGCAGAATTCAGTAAATTATTTAGGATACCCACTTTTATGGCTATTTTCCTGATTTCGGTGTCAGAAAACCTTCCTGTAGTTATATAGTGGTGTAGAAAGGTATGTAGCACCCAGTGGTGGGCATCAAAATTCACAATTATGTATCGTAATCGTAATGCAAAATTTTAGAGAAAATCGTAATAAATGTTATATGTAAAAGTAATATTTCATAATTTTGCATAATTTTCATAATATTTCGCGTAGTTTCATGCCCAATTTAGCAGTGAATAGCACAGCCCCCATATAAGCTATTGACACCAAAATTGCTACATATGTTAAGAAGAATAGTGGGTACAAGTAAAAAAAAAGAATTTTTCAAAAAGACATTGTAGTTTTTGAGAAAATTGATTTAAAATATGCAAAGAAAAATGGTTTTGAAAACTGTCTTTTTTTTTTAGTTTAAAAACCATGTTTTCTTTGCATTTTTAAAATCGATTTTCTCAAAAACTACAAGGTCTTTTTGGTAAATTATTTTTTTTACTTGTACCCACTATTCTCCATAACACATGTAGCCATTTTAGTGTCAATGTATGGGGGCGTTGCTGTTCACTGCTAAAATCTTCATAAAATTATGCAAACATTATGTGAAATTATGAATGACTATGCAAAATCAATTGAATTTACAATTTGTAATTACGTATAGGCGTAATTGCAAAAATGTATGCAAAATTGTGCGTAATCGTAATTTGCTGACTACGATCGTCACTAGTAGCACCACCCATCAAATGGGTATCTTTTTCATTAAAGTGAACCTCCGGACTAAAAATCTACTCAGCAGCACTGCAAAGGCCTGGTGTTTCTTTAACAGTTTCACAGCATCAGAACTTGTTTTTCTTACCAAAGCATCATTTTTAGCTGCATTTTTATCTAAGCTCCACCCATCAAAAAAAAAAGAGCAGTGCATGATGGTATTGCCTATGTTGTTGTTCACGTTGCCTAGCAACTGGGAGAGGTGCTCAGGACACAGGACAGTTGGAACTGTGTCTCATGCTCCCTGTCACCTCCTTTCAAGCAAAAAGATGGCTGCCATCATGAAATCAAACATTTGCCTGTTCTTTTAAAACAGGGTGGGTAAGATATTATATTACCTATCTATTTTAATTAACATAACTAATGTAACTTAATAAGAGTATGTTTGTTTAGGCTGAAGTTCCTCTTTAAGGTTTATGTGCACCATGCATGGTGTGAAACTTATGCATTTTTTAATGCCTTTGCTTCCATCAAAATGCATGCATTATAATAGAACTAGAGTGACTAGGGTTTATAATGTGCACATTGTCCGGACAAATGTGCAGTGGAGTTACAGGATACCCCTATAGCATTGAGGCTGGTGTGATGGCACATGTAGAATTCTGTCTTACTTTAGCTCCAACACTCTGCCAACGCTCTCCATCTCTCTAGTTATGTAGAATTAAACAGAGTCTGTAACAATAAAAACATCCCCTAGGGCAGTGGTCCTCAAACTAAGGCCCGCGGGCCAAATGTGGCCCCCTGAGGCTTTTTTACCGGCCCCCACACAGAAAGTGTATTACTTATAGATGCGGTCACCTACATCTTTAAATATTGGTTCGCATATGAAATAGCAATGCTGGCATCACCCATCCACATGGAAGCCAGAAAGCAGTAATTCGCTGGTTTCCAATCACATTCCACATCAGGTGACACTGCTGTCCAATTGGACTGCAGGTTGTCACCTGGGTATGCTTCACTGTCTGGCCCCGCAAAGACATCTACATCATCTCATGTATACTCCGCCCCCCAGCAGTCTGAAGTATGTTGACCCAGCCCTCGACCCAAAATGTTTGGAGACCCCTGGTCTGGGGGGTACTTACCTTTGTGAGGAAAGCCTGTGGATCCTAATGGGGCTTCCACCATTTTCCTAAGCCTCCGGGATCCAGCACTGCCTCCCTCGAAAATACAGCCAACAAGGATGACATATTTACCTCTCGGGCTCCAGCGCAGGCGCGGTAGGGGCTTTCCAATCAAGTTCATGTGAAAATGACCAAGCCCGATCGAGTCCACTTTACTGCACAGGCGCAATTTTTCAGGGAAAGTGGTATTTGCATATTTTACCATACAACATCAAAGGAGCATACAGAATATAATAAAAACAAGCGGAATAGGACTGTTATTCCACACAACATACTGATAGCTTATCTTACCCTCCACATGACCTCTTCTTACCTCTCTGTGCCATGTCGACGTTTGCCCATCCTCCACTCCACTCCACTCCTTTTGACCAGGTTTCACACAAAGACTAATTCAGTTCTGGTGAGACTCATTTCACTTCCGAGGAAGCGTCAGATAACCGTAGTTCCCATATCAGCTCAAACTTTTTGGGACAACCTCTATTATGATATGTCATTTTTAATAATGAAAGGATTTAATTTATTGCCTTAATCCGGCATCTGCCATCAAAGGTGTCTGAAGTAATTCAACTCAAAGCTGCTTCTCGACTGGCATAAAACAAAATATTTTTTAGCAGAGATTTTTGATATTTACTCCCTACCTCGTCAGGACTCAGGACTAAGCAAAGCAATATTTGGTGTAATTGGTAATTATCGCAGACTAGAGCAAAAAAATATCCATAATATAATTATAGTAATTTAATTTAGAATGCTAAAGAAAAGTCCCTCACCAAAGAATAGAAAGAATAGTAACTCACCAGTGTATACTCCCAAAACATTAGGTAAAAATGACTGTATGATAACAATACATTGGGACAATCATCGGAGAATTAATTACATACAAACCACTAGGCTTATATACAGCGTTAAAGGACCACTATCCTAAAAATATTTAAATTTTAAAATACACGTAAAAAACATACAAATATGAAGTACATTTCTCCCAGAGTAAAATGAGCCATGAACTACTTTTTCTCCTATATTGCTGTTGCTTACAGTAGGTATTAGAAATCTGACAGAACCGGCAGGTTTTGGACTAGTCCATCTCTTCGTAGGGGAGGGCTAGTCTAAAACCGGTCAGTTCTGTCAGATTTCTATTACCTACTGTAAGTGACAGCAACATAGGAGAAAAGTCATTTATGTCTCATTTTACTCTGGAAGAAATGTATATTGTATTTATATGTGTTTACATGTATTTAAAATGTTATGATTTTCGCAATAGTGTTCCTTTAAGGTGCCCATACGCCAGTCGATGTATAGGCAGATCGACCACAAGACTAATTTCTCTCTGATTGAATCTGATCAGAGAGGGATCTCTTGTCTGCCCATACACTGCAGACCGATGTTCAATAGATTGAAGCATTAGTGATGATTGCAATCTGCTAGTTACGAATCCAAACAAAATTTATGTAAAATTTTACACTTACGGCCACACTCTGCCCTCTGTGTAACGTCACGCCTGTCCCGCTCCGTCGGCCCTACACCTCCCTGCATTACAATTAAATCTGTCATCAGCTGTACAGATAACTCCATGTCTGTACAACCTTGTCCCAGTGATGTCACTGGGGGATCAGATCCTAAACTGCTTCGGGCGACATCAAGCAAGCATGTGTACGGGCCTTAAAGCAGATCCGAGATGAAAAGCTAACTATAACAAGTAACTTGTCTATGTATTTTTTCTAATAGTTTAGATAGTTTAAACAGCAAATCTAGCTGCAAACAGTTTTAATAGAAAATGATTATTTATTCCTGTGATACAATGACAGCAGTCATGTTCTGTCTGTCACATTACACACAGGCAAGCTGATCTGCATCTCCACCCCTCAGCCTGTAAAAACTCCACTCCCCTCTCCTCCCTCCTCCTCTCTGCCTCTGAAATCTCTGGCTAATAACCCCTCCTCCTGCTCAGACTAAGCTCCCATACGCCCTTGCTACTAAAGCTGAGAGTGCCAAGGCACTCTGGAGAAGCTGTGGGCAAGGCATGTTTAGTTTATAGGGAATTAGAGCATTAAAACAACACAAAAAAAGTTTTTGGCTTGAGGAATGCCCTATAAACTATATGAAAGGAACACAATTATGCAATGAGTAAAAGTATATCACGGATCCACTTTAAGTCTGGGCCCATACCTTGCTAAAAGCACATGGCTAGCAGGATCTTAACCATTTTCCCACTGCTGCATCGTGTACCTATGCCCCTGTGGACTTCATTTCAGCACCAGGGGCGTAAATACACGTATCTACCTGTTTGCAGCTGGGCACGCATGCATGTGACCTCCCCCCTGCCGCAGAGTACTGATTGGTGAATGGGAACATATGTTCCCAAAGCCTATCAAAATGCCCGTAGTAAATGAGCACCAGCGTCAGTACGATGTATGTGGTCATTTACAAAGTGAAAGTAAAAATACAGTTGTACACTACTTCCTGTGTATTGTTCAGTACACAGGATAGTGTGGGGATATCTAGTAGCCAAAAAGTAGAACATACTCCTACACATATAAAAAAAATTCCCATTAATTGTAACCCCTTACTTCCCACTCCCCTACAGTTACCAAAATAAAACACTTAATAATACTTAAGGGTATATCACTATTATGGTTGCGAATTAAATAATTATTATTGATACAGTATAAAAAAACATTATACAGAAAAAATACACCTTTATTCCCAAATAAAATATTGTCACCATACCTTGTACTAGGAACATAATTTAAATGTTGAAATAACCAGGACAAATGGGCAAATAAAATGTGTGGATTTTATTCACTATAGCACATTTCGTTAGAGATGTATAAGGGCTGAAAATTGAGAAATAAGGATTTTTTTAAACATTTTTTGTTATTATTCCCTTTAAAACGCATATAAAATAATTTTTAGCTAAAGATACTGCCCAAAAAAAGCCTCATTTGTGGCGGAAAAATATAGATAATTTTGGTGTGATAAGTAGCATTAAAGTAATTGGCAAATGAATGGAAGTGTGATGTGTGAAATGTGTTCTGGTTTTTAAGGGGAAATAACCTGTGGTGGGGAAGTGGTTAATCCCTGGCACGCCCCTTTTATCTTGTGCTCAGTGATACGGAGAAGAGAACAGGATTGGAGCAGACAGGTCTGCAGCTGCCTCTATTTCTTAGTTACCTCTTATCAGCAGTGCTGCAAGCAAATGCTTTTGTTCACTTTGTTCTGTACAGAATTACCTTCAGGGGTGTAAATAATGGACATGGTTTGATAGTGTGATCCAAACTGATTTCTTCTCATCTGGTCAAAGTAGTACAGCTTTTTACCCTTTTGAAGAACCAAATAAAAAAAAAAGAGCCATTACCGATTTCAAATCCAACAGTAGGACGCTATTCACACTATTCACACTATTGTTACGAGGAACTATTGGGTTGAGGTGTTACAACTTCTGCCTGGCTCATCACATAACCATTAAATGATGTCACTCATTAGCCCTAGCCCCTCCCATTAGTTTTGCACCAGGAAGTGTGTCCGCTATTGTCACAGCTGTATGACCTATCAGATGTTCTTAATGTTTGTAGAAAGCAGTGTGATATGTATTAACAATGTGTATAGAAATGTGATGTGACTTGGCTAAGGCAAGAAATTATAGTTCTAGTCTACTTCTTAATAGTAAAACAAGAGTTCTTTGGGCATTAAAAATTTTCCAGCAGAAGCAACGTCAAACAAATGTCATGTTTTCATTGCTAATGTTTTTAATTTTCCAGATGATAAATAAAGAAAACACTATGCCGAATAATAAACTAATAATACAAACAAAAAAAATAATTATGTTTTCTATTACTTTTACATCCCTTCTCATATTATTTCCTTCTGTCTTCACAGGTGCTGTGTGCAAATATATCAGGCATTGGTAAAGCTGGAAGTTTGAAATCAGGAGGATCCATATCCACACTTAAACATATATGGACAGAAAGTAGCAAAGACTTATCTATAAGTCGACTTCTATCACAGACTTTTCATGGCAAAAACAACCAAACTTCCTTGGATATGAGATATGACACCCCAGAGCCCTACACGGAGCAGGAGCTCTGGGAATGGCTGAGGAACTCAACAGACCTACAAGGGCCTCGATCCCGATCCAAAAGAAGGCCCATCGTGAAGACAGGCAAGTTTAAGAAAATGTTCGGCTGGGGGGATTTCCATTCCAACATCAAGACGGTGAAGCTCAATTTGTTGATAACTGGGAAAATTGTAGACCATGGCAACGGAACCTTCAGTGTCTACTTCCGACACAACTCAACTGGCCAAGGGAATGTATCGGTCAGTTTGGTCCCACCCACCAAAATTGTGGAGTTTGACCTGGCTCAACAATCGGTGATTGATGCTAAAGATTCCAAGTCCTTTAACTGTCGTATTGAGTATGAGAAGGTTGACAAGGCCACCAAGAACACGCTTTGCAACTATGATCCATCAAAAACATGCTACCAGGAGCAGACCCAAAGCCACGTATCTTGGTTATGCTCCAAGCCCTTCAAAGTGATCTGTATTTATATATCCTTTTATAGTACAGATTATAAACTAGTACAAAAGGTGTGTCCCGATTACAACTACCACAGTGACACACCCTACTTCCCTTCTGGTTGACAACAATAATATGTATGCAAGACTTACCTCTAAGGGATTAATAAAAGTACCGGGCTGGATCCTAAAACAAAGAAACGTCCCATCACTTGCCTGGAATGTGTCTACTCTACAAATGATTTAACTCTCTACGTACGAAAACTTTTCTATTGGAAAATTTATCAGATGCAATTTACTATCCCCTGAATTACTGCATATTCCATTTATTAGATGTAACCCACTGTGGATATAAAGCGAAATACATATTGTAAATGGCCACTTACCAAGATCTTTGTAAAGAAAGAATCTATTGTACAGAACGTACCATTTAATGACAGCCTTGCAAGGAAGCAAAAGGAATAGCCATGTTTAACGTCTTCTCGAGTGTTCTTAGTACGGGGATGTTTCGGTGATGTACTCCAGTTCATATGGGTTTACACCAATCGCTGGAGCTAGAGTAAGATAAAAATTAGATATGGTAGAAAAGCATATCCAAAAGCAACTGCTGAGGTATGTTAGGACTTGGGAAAGCCTACAGAGATCATTAGCAAGAACCCAGTAAATATAACTGTGAAAGAAGCACATAGATGTTGGTGAATGTTGAGTATTTTGGCTTCTAAATAAAGAGGATGAGTTGTGTAAAATGTATACATGAGAATATGTAAAATCAGATTCTTGAAGGGAAATATATAACGATAAAGATCGTCCAGCCAGTTGCTATCCACATTTCAGCTAATTTGACTCGGGGGGTGCAGGTTAGGTTTAAATCTCCATGAGGTTGATTCATCAAATGGCGGTACACAAAGCTTCCGCAAGCAGCACCGCAAGTTCCGCCAGTAGCGGGACTCACGGTACTAGGGTAGGTTGACCGTTGCTATGGCAACATGCATAACTAATGAGAGTTAGCAATAGTAACACACGTTACTGTAGCAGCCGTATCACTGCTCTAACATGGTGATTCGCGCCACTGGCATAGCTCATGGTGCTGCATGCGTAAGTGAAGGAAATACTGCCGTGTGCTATATTTGCACTGCCGTATTACCACCGTTTGATGAGTCAAACCCCATGGCACTATAGTCCAAAACTTCTCAAAGTTTTTGTGGTTGACTGCACTGGTGGTCTTTCTTAAAGAAACACATCTTTCAAATTTGCCACCACAAAGACCTGCTGTTAAGAATCACTAAAATGCAGGGGTGAAGAGAAGAGAGTTTTGCTAATGGTGTCATGTGAGTCCTTTTCAAGAAGTAACCTACACCAACTTGTAGAGACTACTTAGCAGAATGCTAAAGAACTATGTCATTGTGAGGAAAACTCATATATTTCTAGGCATATGAGTCTATCCCAAAATCCTATCTTAGTTTGAGTTTTCCAAAATAATTAACTACCCATTGGTTTCTTATATCTCTTGGTAACAGACAAAATTCCTGTGAGGGTCTTCTTAAATCTGCCTCATGTTAACTTGGAACCTGAGCTACTACTGTGTTGTCCATAATTTATAGAAAAACCCTAAGAGAGTGTAAGAGTTCATCTTTACGACAAAAGGCGGAAAAATCAACCTTGGAACCAAACGCAAAGAAATCAACATTGAGGTCCCCAGGAAATGAAAGCAAATAGGAGATTGGTTCCACCCATGCCGAGCCAAAGCTCATATATTTCGATTTCAGGCGGACTGACCCTTTAAGTACCACTTAAGACGAACGTGGACGCCATGTAAATTGCAAATGGTGTAATTCTCTATGACACTCTATTGTATACTTCAATATCCTAGTCTACATTTGTATGAATGGTTTGTATTGTATATAGTTTAACCAGTGTAACTTGAGCAGCTTATTAATATAACTAGTAAATGTCTCTGCTTGTCATTGGTTAATACAATCAAAGGAAACCAGGAGTTCATGTTAATCGACTTAGCTGTAAAATTCATGAAGACAAAAAAACAAAACAAAAAAAGACATAATAATGTACATAGCATTTATTCTGCTAAAGTAGTGTTGAAAAGCTAAACATATACCACATGGAAGTCTGTATGCATTTAGATATTTTATTTCTGGACAAAAAAAGTGAATTGTATATAAAATAAAAATACATAAAGTTGAATTTAAATATTTACAAGTTGTCGCTTAGTGGTATTCTGAAAGATTGTTTGATGAAGTTATCGGGGTGAAAAAATATACGCATGTAGAAAAAACAAAGGTTTGTAAAAGTAATACCATTTAATGGCTAACTGATAAAGTTAAATTATTCAAGCTTTCAGGGATCTAGTCCCCTTCTTCAGGCATATTTCCAGAGGTTAGCTGACGTAAAACACTGATGCAGGTAAATAGTAAACACGAAGATGACATTTGTGCCATTTAGCAGTTAGGTGACATGTGGTCTGTAGGCTGGAACCAGTGAGCATTTGCTAGTATATATTACATGGTAAAGCATTACTTTTACAAAACTTTGTTTTTTCTAACATGGTACAGAAACTCTTTTGCTACTATGGTCTGAAAAAAAAACTCACAGAAAAATAAATGCCTTCCATGTACAGATAATGTATGTATATGTATCATAGAGGAGCTAAAGTAACTAAATCTAGTCTGTCTTCTGGTTCTAATTCAGGTCTCCAATTTTTTAATCCATCTGTTAGTACATTTTCATGAATTGGCAATGCATAAAACATTTTTCTTATGAAAAAAATAACTAAATATTTAAAATACCCGGCTGCTCTGTCCTACCTTGATGCTCTTATCCTTGATGCCAATAGAATGGGAGTTCCTTCTCTTATACAGAGTAGATCACCTGACCTGAAGCACCTCTTTGTTTCCAGCACTGCAACCTCGGCTCCTCCCTGCCCGATGGGGCAGATTTATCAAAAGTAGGAACACAGGAGCAGAACTGGTGAAAAATTTAAGCACGTGTTTAGAGGAAGGATTCTGATTGGTTGAGAAACTGCTCCACTGTTTATAAAGGATTCAGATTGGTTGAGAAACTGCTCCACTTTTTCACCGGAGGGCAGCACCTGCACAGTAGCATGGAGCCTCTCCTACACGGTTTCTTCTCTGTGCACAAGCGCCTCTATGCTACCGCGCAGATCTAGGGCATATTTTGTGGCTGTGCAGTGCAGGGGCGCTCATACATAGAGGGGAGCGCAGCCACACACAATCTCCAACTTTAATGTTGAAGATTATTTAGAGGATCCCAGAGCAGCGCAGGAGGGGTGTAGGAAGATCAGAGAAGTCTCTGAACCACCCACAGGCTTCCCCCTACTGAGGTAAGTATGTAACATTTTTGGGAAGGAAGACTTCAGGTTTCCTTTAAAGTGAACCTGAGGTGAAATGATGCGAACTGATGGGATAAACAATTGTATTTATCCTCCTACTCCTAAAAAAAATTACTTTTTTTTCCGATAGTCCATTGTTTTATATTATCTTTAAACATTTACCATTGACCTTTTTCTATTTCTCCCTGCACTCAGAAGTTGTGTTCTGCCAGGAAAACTTTTATGGTGGTAATTGTCTTATCAGTGAGGTTTACAATATTCCCAACAAGGTACTGACAAGACAGAAGCTGTCACTTGCATGCCTGACAATTAACTCTTTCAGGTAGCAATAAAAAAAAACAGCCTGGTTCTTAATATGTTTTTCACTCTACATAACAACATTGATCTCATCATGTCACTTCGGATACACTTTATTCCTTCCCACAATCTCCCCAGTGTATTTATAAAAGTCATGTGTGCTTTTCATCAACCCGCTCTGCCCACAGTAAGAAAACATATCTTACTTGAGAAGGATGTGGGTACACACGTCCAACTTTTCCGATCAATTTGTTGTCCAACTTGTCCTTTGAACGACAAGTTGGACATGTGTACACATAGTCGCACGACTGATAACAGTTGTTTTGCCCAATCCGCTTGGCGGATCAGTTGGACCAACTGTCGTTCAAATTACTTTCAGGTGTGTACGTGTGTATACAAATGACCGGTGGTGCATGCGTGTAGAGGTGCAGGATACCAAGCTTTCTATCAACGTGGTGACGCAAGTCTTTTATGACTAAACGTCTAGTCTGTCAGACGACATTTAAATTAGTTCATCAGCCGTTTGTTGGACATGTGTATGTGACGTTTAAACGACATGCTGTTTGCCTGACAAGTCGTTCAAACAACCGATCCAAACGACAACCAGGCAGAAGTTGGACTTGTGTATGTGCCTTTAGATTGATGGGCATTACCTGCACAGCACACAGCAACTTTACCATTGTATAGTGCTTCAGGCCCCTAGTAATATTGGCATTTTATTATACTACTGTTTCCAACATTGGCATTGCAGTGATTTCAGTACCTATGGCCTTGGAATAGGACTCTTGGCAAGTTACTGGCCAGTCAAAATACGGTGTGTATACGCCTACAGGAAGTGTACACACATCCCATTTTGATTAGGCATTGACTGGCCACTTTTACCTTTATAATCTGATCATAGTCTTCAAAATCTGTTGGTCCTCGATCGACATAGAGGTGGCGAACTTGGATTGAAAATTGGTTGTGTGTATGCACCCTAAAGCCTGGTATGAACCTTTAATTTTGATAGTCCAATGATTGTCCAATCTCACCACCTCCACGTACTAAAAAGGTCAATAGATTTTGAATACGATGACCAGCATGTGTAGGAGATGGTAAAATTGGTCAGTGATTAACCAATCAGAATTGAGAATGTGTACCAGCCTTTAGGGTGCATACACACATCCAATGTTCAATCCAGTTTTACCACCTCCATGACCATGTAGCATGAGGGTCAGCAGGTATTGAATACTAGGAAAAGATTGTGTAGGTAATCTCTCATACTCGAGCTATGAATAAGGACCAGCAGGTCCGAAACATGTCAGTTGGTGTTATGTGTTGACCTTTTGGATATGTCCATAAATAAAGATTAAGGATCTTAGGAGCATCGTGCGGACCTACTTCGTTTTTCAAACTTTACATGGGACCAGCCATCCTGGTCTGGCACTGCTCTATTTGGGGTGAGCGGTTTCTCCTTTCCTTTCCAATCTCTCATACTACATAGAGGTGGTAAAATTGGCAAGTCATTGGCAAATCACAATTGAAGGTTTATACCAGCCTGGTACATGGTACCACTTCATGTAGTATGAGGGTTTAACTGCACAATCTGCTCATCATATTCAATATCTGTAGAACCTCATAGTACATAGAAGTGGTTAAACTGGTCAGTGATTGGTCAATCATAATTGAAAGTGTGTACCAGGCTTAAGTCAGGTTCTGCTATGATTTGGGGCTGTTCCTTGAACATAGTCCTACTGTTTAGACTACTAGGTGACAAAGTATGGACAGACCTGCCTGAGATGATTGCAGTCGGTAGTACTGGAAGTCCATGATGCAGAACATGTCCGGCAAAGGGATTTCTCGCCAGGTACTTTAATGCTAATTTACTTGACATGAACTAACCAATAGGGAGAGTCAAGGAGAGGCGAATAACTTTGATTTGCATACACATTTAATCTAGATTGTTTCAGGTTGGAACAGGACCAATAAAACACACGTCCTGCTAATTCTGTTTGGTCCAGTTCCAAGCGGTGTACAATTTGAATAAAATTTGCTCACCATTCCGAATTATTTGCATTGTATTAGTCATTTCTGCAATTTAAAGCAGACCTCCAGATTAAATAAGAAAATCGTGCAGCCTGCAAGAAAAAGAAAGTTATAGCGACATGAGCAGCCTTGTCCCGCGAAGACTTCCCAAAGACCCCGCATCACCTGACTTCTAGCTCCTGGCCCCGCCTCCTCTCTCTCCCTGCAGTTACTGCAGTAATGTCTTGGTGTTTTTCTCCGGGGAGAGAGAGGAGGTGGGGCCAGAAGTCAGGTGATACGGGTTCTGGGGGATGGCTTCACGGGATAAGGCTTCTTTTACTTGCAGGCTGCACGACTTTCTTCTTTACTCTGGAGGTCTTCTTTACAGTGAACCTCCAGACTGAAAATCTACTCAGCAGCACTGAAAAGGCTTGGTGTTTCTCTAACAGTTTCACAGCATCAGAACTTTGTTTTTCTTACATAAGCCTTATTTTTAGCTGCACAAAAACTTAAGCTCCGCCCCATCAAAGAAAACTGCCCGGGCTTTTTTTCCATGATGCTGTGCTAAGCATGATGGGATTTCCTATGTTGTTATTCACGTTGCCTAGCAACTGGGACGGGTGATCAGCACACAGGGCAGTTGGCACTGTGTCTCATGCTCCCTGTCACCTCCTTTCAACCAAAAATATGGCTGCCCCCATAAAAAAGATGGCTTCCCATATGAAATCACATACTGCCTGTTTGGTAAGAGATTATATTACCTATCTATTTTAATTAACATAACTAATGTAACTTAATGACAGTATGTTTGTTTAAGCTGGAGTTCCTCTTTAAGGTGTTCCTTTCCAGATAAAAGGAGGCTCTTCCATTGACTGCCCACTAAAGATGGCCAAGGAGAGGCCAGGAATTTTACTAGAGGGGAGAAGCCCCTGCCATTGTAGAGGGGCCCAGAGCTGTGAGGAGGGCCTAACTATTCACCTTCCCTTTTTCCTAATAAAGGGTTAAAGGGGTCCACCCTCCAGATCAAGAGCTCTTGTGGCTACACTTCCTATGGGTATACGATCCTGATGGCCCCACTTGTTTTATGACCATCCATGTTCCTCCGCAGCCTACTGCTAACTCTACTTCCTGTTTCCTCCATATGGCATAATTACATGTGACATGCAGAGATTGGGTGGGCACCAAATGACGAGGAGCGTCCTACTCTGTAGGAGGAAACAGGAAACAGAAAGGGGGCCCATAGGGAGGGTGGGAGGAATAATGTCAGCCTCCCTCGCCATGGTGTGCCGCTAGACTACCAGGCAAGCTCTATGGGAAGGGGGGAGGCAACAGATCACTCGGGATGCCAAATGAAGGGGGGGGGGGGGGGCGGTACTGCTACATCACCAGGAATGTCACATGGTGCTACCACTAAAAAGACAAACCCTTAAACCTCCCACCCCCTCAAAAAACAGTTGTTGCGGAGTCTGTAAATAATCAGCTCCGGTTGTCAAACTCCTCAGGTACCCCGCTGAGTAAAAGACTTTGGGGGTGAGTAGCTCCTCTTCTTTACAGCGATTTCCTGAGTAGCAGGGATGAGCAGAAACTACGCCAGTGCGAATTTACGCATCGTAGTTCTCATCTACGCATCGTAGTTCGTAGGTGAAGTTTCAAAACTACGCTTACGAATTTACGCGTAGCTTACGCCCACTGGGCCATATGCAATTCACTTTTTCACCCAAGTTTTCTCCTAGGGGATATTTTTAAATTTATCAATATAATGCTAATTAAGGGCTGGTTCAGACGGACGTCTGCGTGGCGTCGCATTTGGGGGCGTTGCGGCGGCTGGGCGGTCAGGCTTTCAGTAGCCTTTGCGTCGCGTTCCGATGCGGTCGCATTTTTTTCTTCCCTTAGGGGAACATTAGCAGTCGCGGTTGGCCGCCCCCCGTAAGCTACATGTCGCTTCCAGGGGCAGCTCGAACACTAGCGAAAATCGGGACCCGAACGCCACGATCGTGTAAACACGCGCAAAAGCTTGGTGTAAACGCTCCCATTCACTTGAATGGGAGCGTTTACTGCGATGTTCCGAACGCTCACGGTAAACGCTCCGCAAGTGTCCGTCTAAACCAGCCCTAAGCCACCAGCAAGCCAGGAAATACTCAACATAATTTTGATAGTACTTTTGCAATTACTTCTCAGTACTTATTTAGTTGAAAAATGCTGGAAAATTATTTTAAATAGAAGATGTAAAATTATCTCCCAGGAGAAAACACAGGAGAAACGTGGAATTGCATATGGCCCACTATACGTAGCTAACATGTGTATTGCGTAGTGAACTACCAATGCGTTACTCGCGTCTAATTTTCCGCGTGCGGTTGTATACTTACAAATATACGCATTGGAAAGTGGAATGTACGCATAGAAGAGGTCCCAGTATAACCAATTAAAGAGGAATTCATGCGTAAAATTTTCTGCATGCGGGCATAAGCATCCACATACACTACACTTCGCACTATGCATAATTGTGTATTTTAACGCGTAGTCTATGAAATGCATACGAAGCGAATATTTTATTTCGAGTTCGAAGCCGTAGTTTCGCAAAGCGTAGTTGCGTAAAACTACAGCATAGCGAAGTTGGCTGACTACGACCATCCCTGCTGAGTAGGGACGCTCATTCAGATTCCACGGCATTGAAATTTCCGCATTCCAATTTGAGATCTGCATTTCCGATCAGAAAACGGAAATTGGAAATCCTATTTACCGCAAATCTGTATTTTTAGCCCAATCACAGAGCTCGGAAGTATCAGAGAATGCAGAATTTTTCCGCAAAAAAATTGAATCACCACAGTTGTTTTAAACCAATCATTAGATTCTGTATTACAGATTTCCAATTTTTTTTGGTCATTCTTTACATTCTCTGATTCAAAAAATGACAAAATGCTCCTCTGAAAATTGGAAATCTCAAAAACAGAAACTGGAATTTCTGTGGAATAGGAAATTGGGCATTTCTGACCATCCCTATTCCTGAGTTATTAAATTCGGCATTCCAGTGTAGAGTTCACCCCGTTTTAAAATTAATCTGTAAATTTGTTTTCTTGCACACCTGCTTCCCGGCGGCCCCAGGTTGGCAATATCCCGGACAGCGCCTCTGTGAAGTCCATTAAATCTTAACGTTTATAAACTGACCACTCGGCAAGACCAGTCAATGCACTTTAAGTGCATCTAACAACGTAAAGGTCAGAGGAGATACCGGCCTGCGGTTCATCAATAGAAATCAGCCCGTGATGTTTGCTGTAATTACAATACAGTCCCGTGACAACAGGGCATTACTAGGTGATTAATACAAAATCTGATGCCGGGGGCCTTGAGCGAGCCAGGACATTAATCACCCGTAATAAGCCATCCTTCCGGGAATATTATTGTAGGTTAGATTTTATTTCAAATGCTTTGCATCACATGCAGCATGTCTACAGATGCAGCTGGCGGTGCCTCAAAGCAAGATTCTTTTTTTCTTTTTCTTTTTTTTTTCTTTTTGTAGTATCATTTTCCTTCCTTTTGTATTACACCATTTTTTATTTATTTTTTTATTTTTTTAAGGGAGGGATTTTTTTTTTATTTTATTTTTACCTTTAGCTCTACAAACTATTATTATTATTATTAGTAATATTTTTTAAGAAGATCAGAAATACAGGAAGACCGGTACAGGCTGGGATTGCCGGTTGCATGAGATGTCAAGCAAGCAATGCTAAATAAATGGTAACATCCCCCTGGGCAGAGTGGCACGCAGCAGAAGCAACTTACCGATCCTCCGGGTGCCGTCTGCAACACTTCCTGCAAGCCCCGATGATTTTCCTGTAGGCTCCCAAAGTGTGCATGAGACCCGATGGAAGTCATGTGACGCGCCAGGAGCCGTATAGGCACACGGGAAAGCTGTTGGGAGCATAGAAGATGGCGCCTGGAGGTTCGGGAAGTTTTGGGAATGCTTCTACTGTGCATTGAGTTCCGATTTCTTGCTATGCAAAGTCACACGTTTCCTTTCAGTGGAAATGGACCCTATTATTTATTTTTTTTTGTTCCCTTTTATTAAAACACACACATTCTTTTAAATATGCATGTGTATATTTAAATACATTTTTAAAACTAGAAGAAAAGGTGGACAGAGACGGAGAAAACATTAATAGTTCTATATTACTCATATTAAGTTTTAAGCGGGTCATGAAAGAAAATATAGCAGACAAGCAGTTTAGAACACATGCGAGGAAGAAGCTACAGTCTGGGGCTCAGAGGTACAGTTCTGTATCATACTCATATAAGTGCTATTGAAACCCAAATGAGATGATTTTAGTTGCCAAGACCAAGCATGTAGATGGAAAAGAGGAGGGACCAAGGACAGAGCCTTGAGGTACATATTACCAATATTGTTACTATTGGCATAACAGAGTGCCCAAAAGAAGCAGGGCTTCATAATATGTGCTCCACCAGCAGATGAAGTCATCAGTGCCTCTCGTAAGGCTACCATATACTATTAATTTATAGTTGATCAGGCAACGATTGGATTAGAAGATCGAATCAAATACAATCTATAATTTCTCACTCAATGTTTGATAGTTTTATTTATGGAAAATGGATCAGGCAAGTCTGTGTTTTATTTATCAAGCACAGCAGGGGAGCGACCAGTGTGCGACTGTCGGCAGCATAGTTTTTTACTTCATTTAGAATAACAAATCCAGCACTGGCACCACCCTGATCAGTATTCAATCAATTTTCTGCTGCAATCTGACCAATGTCTCGTGGAACACTATGGCAAAATGACTGTTGTCAACCATATATCTTATAATGTATTGTGGACTTTAGACTAAAAGGTCTAAACATTGACAACAGGAAAGAGCAAGCACAGCGCATCCCCAGACAGTTCATATACAGAAGCATAAGTCATTGAGAGACGGACAACAGGAGGTTTGTGTCACAAAGCCCCTGAGCGTGGAGCTCCTTCCTCTTACCAATACCAACCAGCATGGCTTTTAGCATTGGGGAGTACGTTACAAAAAAGCATAAGACATTCCCCCACCACCATCACCACCTTGTAAAGCACCTTTGTTCCAATGTTAACGAGGAACTGTAGTGAAAATAACATT